>NW_009626076.1:30788-38817 GCF_000690535.1 Cariama cristata | reverse complement strand
TTATATTCATGCAGTCCTACAGGGAAAATCTTAAAGATTCATCTCACAGATAAGTTTAGCTGCAGTAATTCCAGTGGCTCCCACTTTTGGCTAACTTTGTACCCAGGTGCTTATTGAAAGTCATGTCTTTCTCACAGGGATGGCTCAGTGGCTCATGAACTAATTTACAGCCCCACTTTCTAAAGTAAACAAACCCTCAATTGCCGTTTTCCTTAATTCACCAGAATGCAATTTGAAACAGTTTAGAAGTTGTCACACAAGCATCTGAGCTGTGCTAGCAATAGGTGCAGAGGGGTAACTGAGAGGGGTTTTGGAAGCTGGAAAGCAATGCTGCAAGGGGCAACTCTTCCCAGCTAAACCATTCCCAGAGTAAACCAGAGCCTTCAGATAGTAGTTCAGTGCACACCGAGAAGGCAAGCCTCACTTAAACCATTAGTGATGATCCAAACACACAAATACAGATGCAATTATTAATTTATTAATCATCAATTATTTAATAATGATATCTTAGTGATCATTAAGGCAAATTATTTTTCACGGAGTCTCACACAAGCTTGCAAAGTTCATGTTTGTTTTTCTTTTTGAGCTATTATAATTGTATTTTGGGGGCAATGTATATTTCTGTGTTTAAACCTAAAATTATTCTGAAGAATATATCTTCATCCAGCTTAAAAGTAGCTATTATAAGAAGCATTATTAATTTACGAAAATGCTTTTCTTTTCTGTAAACTGGTGTTCATTGATGTGCTTGTGAATCTCCATGTATTATTAAGGCATGGTGATGTTATGCCCAGCTGGGCAGCCCAGAATGGCAGAAACTTTCCCTGGGGCAACTGAGTTAACATTAAAGGAGAAAATCCGTAATCATACAGTTTCCTTAGACAGAATCCCTAATTATGTGAAATAAGATACTATTATTATTAAAACAGCAATGTAATAACCCTTCTAAACTTTTCACCTAAAAAAATCACTTTCCACACCTAAAGCCACAGTCTCAGTAATGCTCTCATTTACGCAGCTGTGTTTGCATCTGTTTGTAATTTCTAACTGGAATGCCTTCAGTCATCGTACTCCAAAGTAGCACCTTGACACTGCTAACAAAGATCAAGGTTAATAAACGCTTTTCCTTTACCCCTCTAAAGCAGCATTCAGAAAGCTGTCACTTATATCTTTTATTAGCTACTTGAAAGCTAGTCTGGCACACCCATTACCATCTGATTACCTCCTAAAATCCTGACAAGCATAATTAGTATTTAAATATCTTTCCACTGCACAATTGCGTTTTAATATCTTTGCGATCAAGAGGACAACATAAGCAAAACATGTCCTTTCAGTAAATAAATAAATAAATTTCATTACTTAGCTCCTTTTATAAGACTTAAATATCCCAAGCCTAGAATTCCTACTGAATAAAATCTTAACGTGAAGTGGTTTCCCAGTAATAATTCTCTATTCAACTGCTGCTTTTGAAAGAATGTAATGGTGCAAACTCTTTTTGCTGTACTACTAAAACCTAACACAGACTGAGAAAAACAAAATATCTGATACTTATCCTTTCTACCCATTAAACAAATTCATCTGGGTAATGACAGAAAATGAAAATTAAAATGCATAGCTATTATCCTCCCTACTCCCTCAAAGCTTGGAATACACCATACCACTTCTTTTGTTTTCTGTTTTCTTTTGCAGAACACTTTTATGCTGATCATATAAGTAAAAGAACTTTAGGACATAAAAATTTTAGGGTATAAAATGAAAATAATCCATTATTGAAAATATGTGCATTAGAATCATAACAACATAAAACACAGCAAGCACATGAAAGCTTGCTTTGGATTCATTTGTGAAAATTTTCCATTCATTTGTGGAAAGGAAGAGGACTGCTACTGTAGCTCTGGCTTTTTTGTGGGTTTTTGTGGGGGTTTTTTTGCTTCTGATAGGTCAGGAGTCTCCTGGGGAAACAGAAACGTTTTGTTAAATGTTCAAATTGTTACTGACCTAAAATTCAGCTAAACATTAATTAAATCAAGTAAAATGGTCCTCTTCCAAATTAACGCTTATGTAATCAACATACTTTACTCTCCTAACAGAGAAAACTTTCGAATGTGCTCCCGTTTCATCTCAGCAGTTGATAGGCACAGCAGGTATTTTAAGAAAACACTCTGTGTACTCAAATTGGCTTTGAGATATTCAGTATATGTCTGGAAACTTAAAGTGATACATGCCTGAGAGAGTATAGTCCCAGAAATGCTCAGGCTATGTCTGTACATGTCAACTTAACAATGTCCGTGCCTGGGCTCAGGTCTGGACACTGCTCCACAGACTGCAGAAGCGATAACATGGTCTCTGCTGTGGGGCTTTGACCCATGCACCTACTGCTTTCCCAAATAATTCCTCAGCATGGGCCAGTAACCGGTCCAAACAGGCAACCTGAATGTGGTCATCACCTTTAGAGGGCCAGTGGTTTTAGCCAGGTGGACGGGAGTGTTGTGATGCCCCATCACCACCTCTTTCTGGTCACGCCTTGTCTACTGCCGTGTAGCTTTGAAGTCTCCCACAGTTAAAAGTCAGGACATTTATGTGTAATGGCAAGGAAATTAAACATTGGGATCCTGAGGAGAAGATGGGTGGATGTGATAAGTTGTTACTATAGGAAGTTACTCCTTTTTCTCTCTCAATAGTTTAATGCTAGTTACCTAAACTTAGACTTACAAAAGTATAATTACAGGATGGTTACTGTCATGTAGGTACGGCTGGATTGGTCTCAAACTAAGCAGCGAAGGTAGCACAGGCTGTAGCATTCAATGTTTTTGTCTGTATTCTCACTGTTTTTTAGCGGTATAAAACATGCATGGAAGTCAAGAGAAGGGGTAGGAAAGCATCACATAAAGGAAAATTAGTTAGACTGCTATAGTAAAGTAGACCTAGTCAATCAATCACCTCTATAATCAAGTAATTAAGAAGAATGTAAAACATATTTACCGATATATATATTTTTTGTCCAAATAGTGAGATGAGCGACAAGTTTAACATTTACCATACTTCATTTAATTTTGTAGCCAACTGATATTATGTATATATGTATACATATATACAAAAATACCAATTTTGCAGAAAAAAATGGTTTGTGGTTAAGAGAAACTATACACTTAAATCTGAGGGAATATTTTTTCCAAGTTCTTTTTCTATTACTTAGGATTCTCCCCAGTATGTAGAACCTCATTTATGAAAACACAGTTTCTCAATATTAATATTTGGTTTACTCTACAACAGTTTATCCTGACTTTTAATTTCTCTGAGAGACAAAAATTTAGACTGATGAAACAATTTTAAATGACTTTTCACTTGTGACATTAAACTCCCTTTCCACACACATACAAATTTCTGCATCTCTCATAGGCGAATAGAGGATCATCAGCCTTCAGAACAAATGTTTTCCAATAAAACGATGCATAAATAAAAAAAGTCAAGAGCATGCTCAACTTTCTGACTGAAATTAGACAACAGCTTTGAGTTCAGGACACTCTGATCTCTTTCAGAGCCTACAAAGACAAGAAAGAGCTCTGGCAAGAAAAGCTCTAAATAACAAAATCAATGGAGGATAGATCCTTCAAAATGTGAGCAAACCAATTCCAAAGTAATCCATTCTTAGGATATATCATTACCTTATTATTACTTCAGATTTAGAAAAGGACAGAGACACTGCTTTTTTTTTTTTTTCTGACTAACAAGGACAGAACCATCAGGCAATAGCTTTTTTCCTGAGAGATGTAAATTCAGCCTCAAGCTGTTCCAGCTCGGGACTCCTGACCATGTGGAAAACACACTGCTAGCCTGGGATTCAAGTCAGTGGGCTGGGAATTAAACTCTGGGATCAGTTCCAGTTAAACCACCTTAGAAAGGGAAATTGCAGGAGACCTTGGAGTTTCCATAGGCAGACAATGAAAGTACATACGAGAAGTGAAATCTACATGCAGCTTGTAAGTTATTTCTGCCTGGAATATTCCACAGAAATATGACACATTTTTATGGAGCTGGCATCAATGTGAGAAGGAAGAATGTAAATACAAAGTATTTTCAGCTTTGACGAATTTCTCACAAGAATCATGAGTGAAAAAATGCAGATTATGCTTTAGTTCCTGTATTCACCGGGATCAGAATATTGTCTCTTTAAGTAACTGTTAAGCTAAGTATGATGCTGTAAACATCACGTTTTCTGCAAGAGTTAGACAAATGTTCAGCTATAATACTAGTAGCTTTATTAAGTATGGTCTCATGGATAATCGCCATCCATATGAAATTAAAACTTCATCAATTGTGTTGTGAGTGGTTGCCTTCCTAGAAGCATTGAAAATAGTGCATTTCAGCACTCCTAGTGACTGTAAATTCGTAAAAAGTAATTAGACACTTTAATAGCACTTTGGTTAGAGCATCAGCAAGCCCAGTAATTGGATCTTATTAGTTTGTGTTTTGCAGTATGGTACACACCCACACAAACACGTACCCACACAAAGCAAAACCTGGCCAAAACCTGAGAAGACACAGTCATAGATCTTTTTTTTTTTTTTTTTTTTTTTTACTGCAGAACCTTTATTCAATTTTGTAGAATAAAGAAGCAATCATTAAGAAAGAGCTCTTGACAGGTTTAACTACTACCAGATCTCAGTTTACTTTTCTACTGTAATTTTTTTTTATGAATATTTTCATACTTCAGATACTGCTTGAAAAATACGTGTGAGTTATGGTGAGCTATGTCTCAGTGAGCTTAGTACTGCAATTTTTTAACAAGGACAGTGCTTTGTACGGTGGGATTTTCTCCTCTGGAGAAGTATATACACCACATTTGCCTCATCTTGTGATTGAAATCATTGTTTTAGCTGCCTGCACAGAGATTAATGCCATCGTCAAATGAGCAGTTCCTTTGATTAGTAAGTGTCTGGAGAATTGTGTCCTAATCACTAACAAAGAAGACACCTAAAACATTCATTTAGAAAAGTGTTGGGCTGTAGAAGTCAAATAAAGCACCAACTGAAAAAGAAAAAAAAAATCTAACAGTATGCTTGACAGGTGACTTCTAAAAAAAGCCCTGCTAGAAAAATAAGTTATAATTTCTTTCTGTATATAATCTCATCTCTGTTAAGTACTCAGATCAAAAACCATTACTGAACTACAAACATTATGGCCTTATTTTGTATAGCGTTTATCAAAACCAAAGTCTTTAATGATGCCCTTCTTTATAAGTAAACGTCACAGTAAAATCCAGAAACAAGGATGAATGTAGATTTGCCCTTAGGCAATCCTGACTGTAGAGAGGTCCAAAAGTGTGAGACATTATCTAGGTTCTCTCTGTCAGAATGTGCTTATGATATTAATGTTATTAAGTATTAAGCTATGCATAAATATTAATATTAAATGCTTTCAATTATTAAGACATAAATATTAAGATTAAAAGATTACATAAAAATTCTCCAAATACACTTAATGTATCAGCTAGTCTACTATGCACAGTCTACTATGTGTTAAACTCCATGACTGATACCATCAATCATAAAATGATATATAACATAAGATAATTTTCTAACATATTAATTCCATCTAATAAAGTTGTCACTAAAACTTATTTAAGAGACAGATGTGACATTTCCCAAAAGAAGCCTGCCACTAATTTTGGATAGGCATCCTGCAGGTTCAGGTGGTACTGTTAATAATATGCTGATCAAAATAAGAATGAGAAATAAGAACTTTAGTAAGATTTTCAGAACCAAGCTTTCTGTCAAAGAAAATATCTTCCTTCATCAATTCACCAGAAAACTTCTGAATGAATTGGTTTCCACTGGTTCCCCTTTTAGGAGGTTTACCCCACTTTCCTCTCACTTCTGATTTCACTTGCCTACCACATACAACTTTAGAAGCATGACTAAGAGATTTCTGGGTTCAACACATACGCAAATTATCATATACAGAATATGACATTGCAACAACACTAAAATTGTAAAGTCATGTCCTCAGAAGTTTTTTAATTCCCGAATTTTTCACAAGTGTCCCATTATTTGACAAGGCTGGTAAAGATACAGTCTAGATAAAGTCTGAAAAAGGGCCTCAAGGCTGTAAATGACAACTGAAAACTCATATTTGGTTACTGTCTATCCCTATAAACACCTCAACTTTCCAATATTCCAATTGCCAGAAATTCAATCCATTAGTTCTAAAAATACCTGACACATAGCATCGTCACAGTAAGTAATGCATTAGCTAACCAGTCGAGCACAGCTATTGGCCACCACAAGAGTATTTTCATCTTCCTTTTGTTCCTGCAAATCAGCTAATGAAACTCATGCTTTTCAGGGTGTGTAGGAAGTGAATGGGATCAAACACACCTCTCCTCTTCTAGATTATTAAATTATTCCATGAGAGGAACACTTTTGATGCCCCTCTACTCCCCAGATGGCAATTATAATTCATTGGGGTAGAAAGCAAGGGTGGCACCTGGAATAAAATTCCAAGTTTATCGAGTGGTAACTACAAAACCAAGGGGTCCAATATACTAACCTCTGCTCCAAAGACCAACTAATATCACAATATTTTGGCCTAGGTTTGGAACTGAGATCTGCCCAGCTCAGCCACTCACGCCAGGCAATGGTCTGCTGATTGTTGACCTCAAATTCTTCCTGGAGTTCACAGTAGAGAGCAGCACAGCTTCAAAGGGAGATGTAGAGAGTTTCCCCCACAGTTGTACATTCCCCATGACCAAGATGTTCTCCAAAGAAGTGAGAAGTCAGTTGAGATTACTTCATGATAGAGGTGGATACCTAACTTGGTCTCCAATGTCCCAAGTAGTGGGATCCCATCAGTTATTGTACAAAAAGACCACCGTCTTTTTCTCTGGGTTTTGTGCATGGACATTCACATTCAGATGGAGGTTAAGGGGTTCTAAACACCAAGTATTCTCTTCTAGGGCCCGATCTTGAGTAGGCTGCATCATATCATAACTTTCCAGACTGAACCAGTTGGGCCAGGGCAACTGAGCACATTGCCTAATACAGGCCTAACACAGAAACCAGGATTAGCTGGCACTGCTTAAGCTCCTAACCTTTTTCCATGGGCCATTCTGATTTGCCTGATGCATTAGGTATTATTAACTGAGCAAGTGAAGCAGATAAGTTATTGTAGTATCACAGCCGGTCTTTGCAGTTGATGAGAACTGGGGTTGCTTAATTCCAAACATGATAAAGACTTTAAAAGTTAATGTGTGGCTTGTATTGAATAATAACAGGAAAATATTATAATGAATAGTTAATCATCACTTAATTAAATTTTCAGGATACAAGGGCTACTAAGCAATTAAGCAAGTATTCTGTACTTAAGGGCATAATTAAAGGGCCTTCCTGCTTCCTACATATAACATCATTTAAAAAATTTTACATTTCTCATGATCATTTCTACCAGGAAATACCTGTGAGGCAGAAGGCAGATTATGCAGCAACGTTTCATTGTTTCCTCAAAGCTGTGACAGTCAAAAATAATGTCTTAAACAATTTACATAATAATCAGTCACAAAAGCAATTGTTCATTAAGTCTAGCATATTAAGGGTCAATGCCATATAACTAGATCACTGAAATAATAGAATGTGCTCTTTTCAACAGTTTCATACATGTGACAGATTCATCACACCCTTTCATCTGTAGTTAATAAAGTCTGGCTGGCACTCTGCTTTTGAGCCTTAGTTAGCTGTAGAGTTTCTATGATGGGACATTATGAGACTGGATGCTGTCTAAGGACAAAAAATAGGTATGCAAACATTGTAATATTTTGGAAACAAAGTCAAGATTTATAAATCAAAGTTTATGAAATCTAGCAGTGTTTATCAAAATGAGTTCTGATTTGGATATGCACACACTCACTCTTGGGATTCAGGCCACTAGAGTAAATTCTGAGTCTCATTGATTTTCACTATTATGAGTAAAATTAACAGAAAAAAACATTTCAAATTATTTCAGTACAAATATTTCAGTTGATTCAGACTCACTC
>NW_009626076.1:0-30757 GCF_000690535.1 Cariama cristata | reverse complement strand
TCTTTCCTTCTTTCTCAGTTCATCCTGCTATTTGAAACATTCCTGTCACCATGGTATCATAAACTGCTCAAAACGACTGGAGACTTTCTCAAGAATTCCAACAGAACAAGCAGCCATCTCCGTTTCTGTAGATTCTGCTTTGTAGCCCTGTTTGTAGTAGCCTTACTAAACCAGTTCAATAGGATGCTATGACAGTGGTATTGACTACTCTGTTTTACCTTATAGACTTCTTTTTATTCCACTGGTCTCTTTAACAATACTATGTATTCCATTTCTCATGACACAAATTATTAATAGAAGAAAGACCAGCCTAGTTATCTTGCCACCCAGTCAACCTTCTGTACATTTCCTGAACTCATGTACCTACAATTTTCCCAAGTTCTAGCGGGTGTGAACAATAGCTAATGTAATATGATTATGCACTTTTTTATTGCGCTATCTTTAAAAGAATGGTTAAACTGTATCATGTTATGAAACAATGGCTAACTGAGAAAATGCAGAAATAAAGGCACCTTTGCAGATTTTGACAGTTGCTTTGTTCTATTTGTGGCTGACATTTTGATGCATAATTCCTTGGGTTTCCTTCTGGAAGGCAGGTAGGGCATGATTATTCTAATTTTAGCATGTGAAGTGCAAAATGAAGACACACAAAGAAAGAAGTTCGTCACTGTTCCTCCTCAGAAAACTTATGAACTGAGTGAGTCATCAGATTTCTTTGCTATTTATCCTACCAGAACAGGATATTTGGATGTCAGGAAAATCACAACCCAATCCCAGTCTACACTTACCTTAATATAAGCGGTTGCACAGTTCTCCCCTCCTACTCATAGTCTACTGCAAGACAAAAAAAACCTAACCAAACAAAAAAAAACCATGCCAAAAAACAACCACCCCCACCCCCCAAAACCCTCTATAATAGCAAGATTTTAAATCTGCCAGTGCTTTCCTCTGTCTCTCACTTTCTCTCTGGTTAAATACTCATGTCATCACTAGTGTATACCATCTCAACTCTTTATGAAGACAGCTGCCAAGATCTAAGCTGCTGAGACAGCAATGACTTTGTAAAATAAACTAGTCAAAAGAAAATAAAAAGAAGTTACATTTTTCCAGTGATGATCTCCAAGTTCAAACCAGTGTAAAGTTCACATGCACTAGTATTCAGTCTCAAGAAGACAATTTAGCTGCAGACAGAAGCCATAAATTATCAACATAAATTGATTTCATGTTGAGTGATTCTTAGGACCTTCTACAGTCCACATTAGCATTTAGCAGTCTACCACTGTTTTTATGAACAGAATGCTAATTTGACAGCACACCTACTTTCACTCCTTCACATCTCTCTACATAAGAATCCTTAAAATGCAGAATAAATTTTATAGTAACACAGCATTTGAAAATCGCTGAGGAGTTCTACTCTGAAATTACATCTTATTAAACAAATACCTTGGTTACCGAAAACAAACACAAGCATATTGATTTCATGGAGATACTTTTTATTAGTCAGCTGTAGGTCTGCCTGTTAGAACACAAAAATACGTTCAACTGACATTTTCTGAGGAATTTTTGTTTCTTTGGAAAATGTCCTGTTGGTGCTATCTAAGTGATATATGGAAAGGAACTTACTGTGTTCTAAAAAACTTACCTAAAAACTTGAGAGATCAGTAGACTGAAAACACTATAACCTGGGATGTCTTTTCATCAAATATTCCTTGCATCTCACCTTGTTAGCATCTCTGTCAGGTCATTCATTTCCCAGCAGCCCATTTAGCCTTCTAGATATGTTTTTCTTGAACCTGCAAACTTTGAAACTATCCAGCTTCCAGGGAAGCTTTGGGAATCCTGTTTTCCATAAAAATAGTTAAACTAAGAAATAAGAAGAAAATAAGCTGCAACCCTTGTCAGATCCTCTTAAAGTACACAGTGGAGGGTGCCATATGGTGAAGGCTTGCAGGAAGACATATGCATGATCTATTGGACTCCAGCATCAACTAGGACCTTCAGAAAATTGTTTTCTGCCTAGGAGAACTCCATTCCATAATTACTGAAATAAAAGCAGAAAGAAGGAGGAATATTTGTATCACTTATCTGTGGGGACCTAATGTAGGTGTAAAATTTCCTCAGTCCCTTTTGCAATCCACTGACGGAAAAAAAGAAGATGATAGGAGTGGAGTACTACAAACTATCCTTTGGATACTCCTCTACCTCTGTCATTAATTTTTTCCTGACAGCACAGACCCTGTGGAAACAGTAGGGCAACTAAAATGGGTGACGTGAATATTCCTCCAAAAAGATCCAGTTTAGTGGATATCTATTTTGGCAGAGCATTTTGAAATCCAAGCATCTCATTATTATATTTGAATGAAAACAAATTCTGAAACCTTGACATTCTTTGTAAACTCTTCAGTTGTTTACTCAGGCTTAGCTATACACTTAGGCTTCAAAATCATCCTCATTTCTTGCAATATCTGACATCACTGATGTACAGTATTAAAGGATTTTTAAATCGATTGCACACATGAATCTTAAAATCAATGAAGAGAAGGTAAATCAACACTGGAACAATATTGCACAAGGTGCTTTAAATTCTCAATCACCTGACTTCTATACACTAAAGAAGGAGTAATTTCTAAAGCCCTTTCAAACCACAACTACTACTAGAATTCATCATATTTGAAGCAAGCACAAGCCGGTCGTCTTCCCCGCTGGTTCATCTTTTGGCAGATGCGGACGGCCTGCTCCCACACATTTTGAGATTTCCTTCTTGAAGAATGTCCAGTCTTCCCGGATCCCTTTCCCCTTCAGGACTGCCTCCCAAGGGACTCTGTCAACCAGGCCAAAGTCTGCCCTCTGGAAGCCCAAGGTAGCAGTTCTGATGATCTTTCTCCTTACTTCCCCAAGAATCAAGAACTCTATCATTTCATGATCACTATGCCCAAGACGGCCTCCAACCACCAGGCCTCCAACCATCACATCACCCACAAGTTCTTCTCCGTTCACAAACACCAGGTCCAGCATGCACCTTCCCTAGTTGTCTCCCTCAACAGCTGTTTCAGGAAGGTCTCTTCCACACACTCCAGGAACCTCCTAGACTGCTTCCTCTCTGCTGTGTTGTGTTTTCAGCAGACACCTGGTAGGCTGAAGTCCACCACAAGAACAAGGGCTAGCGATTGTGAGATTTCCCAGACTCCCACCATGATGTCTGCCTTGTTGGCCTTCCCCCTGATTCTTACCCATAAACACTCAACCCTATCATCACCATTGTTAAGCTCTAGACAATTAAAACACTCCCTAACATACAGGGCCACCCCATCACCTCTCCTTCCCTGCCTATCCCTTCTGAAGAGTTTATAGCCACCCATTGCAGCACTCCAGTTACGCAAGACATCCCACCCTGTTTCTGTGGTGGCAACTATGTCATAGTTTTCCTGTTGCACAGTGGCTTCTAGCTCCTCCTGTTTGTTGCCCATGCTGCGTGCATTGGTGTAGATGCACTTCAGTTGGGCTACTGTTCCCGCCACCCTTTTTGGGGAAGAAGCCTTAATTCCTACGTGATCGTTCTCAGACACTTCCATGGTGTCTAACCCATACATGAACCTTCCATCCCCTGCCTCCACTGAGGTGGCAGACCCAAGGACCTCATTGGCACACCATCCCACAAATATTGACATGCCACCCCCAGACTTATCTCTAGCAAGCCTAGTTTTATCTTTTTCACCCTTCAAATCTAATTTAAAGCTCTTTTGATGAGCCCTGCTAGCTCCTGTGCCGAGACCCTTTTCCTCCTTTGTGACAGGCATACCCTGTCTGTTGTCAGTAAGCCTGGTGTCATGTAGACTGACCTATGATCAAAAACCCCCAAATTCTGCTGGTGACACCAGTCTCGGAGCCAGCTATTGATCTACTGGGTCTCCCTGTTTCTTCCCTCATCATGCCCTGCAACTGGGGGAACGGAGGAGAACACTACTTGTGCTCCTGATCCCTTAACCAGTCGTCCCAAGGCCTTGAAGTGTCTCTTGATTCCCCTTGGACTTCTAGTTCCAACCTCATCCCTCCCTACCTGCTATGAGCTCTGTTTGCATACATGACCATACTAATCCTCTGGACTTCTAGTTTGTGACTCTATAGAAAGACCGTGAAATTAGTTAGTTTCCTGAGAGATGCAACTTTACGACTCTGTTAACGAGGGATGTCCATAGGAAACTAAAGTTTTAGCTTTGCACCCCCCTTTGTATGCAAGCACCCTCTGCTTAAAATATGCCTAGGTTGGATTGTTCAATGTAGTTTTACTTGTGCCTACCACCTTTTTTCCCTTGTCAGGAAGAGTGACTCTGGCCTGATATAATTGAATATGGTTGTTACACTACTTGTACTGTTAATCTGAATATCCTCAGGCAGAATCTTGGTATCCTCTTGCACTCTTTTGCTTATAACCAATAAAAAGAAGTATAAAAGTAATTTTAAAATTGATTGAATGCCTTTACACTGAATGATAGCTGCTTTTGTATATTTACTGACTTGGGAGAATTTTTGATAATATTTTAATAAAGGCAATTATAGTCCCTTTTTATATGAATCTTGAAGTTAACATCCATGACTGACTGTTATTGGAAGGAGAAAAGAACATAAAATATGCTTGCAGAGAGAGTTAAGTGTTTGTTGTATGTGCAGGGCAAGGAGAAACATCCATATATTAAGTACTTTTAATAATGCAAGAACATCAACTCAGATTTAGAGGCCCAGATCTGAAGTACCAAAGTATAAAGAGGTTTTTTTTAGTCAAATCAAGCATTCCAGAACAAAGGTGATTTTCATCAAGCATAAAGCTGCAGGCAGAAGGAAGATTGGGAACCTTGCACCCAATTTAGTACTGAATGAAAGCAGTTCCCGGGCAGAGTTTTTGCAGGGATAAAAAGAACTGTCAAACAAAATCAAAAATTGTTGCACAAATTGAGAACTGTAGAATGGTATAATTAACTGAAAGAACTGGCAAGCTTGGGCTTGATGACATTAGTGATCAAAAGTAACCTCCGAGGTTTTGAGACTTTGTTCTTATTCTGAAAATTAGAGATAAATTATTTGTAACTACTACTTTTCTGTATCTGTCTCAGTTCTTGTTAGACTATTGTGTTAATGATTTCTACATTATTTGCAAATTCTTTTATTGCCACAAAAGGTAAAATTATGCTTTATGTAAAAAACCCCACCCTCTAATTCATGTCTAAAAATCTCCTTTTTATTTACTGTCATTTTTCGTTCTTGGTTTTTGGTCTTATAAATCAATACACATGTAGCCTTAATGTGATCAAAATTAGCAATCATATTCTGTATTATTTGTGGAAGTCAGTTTCTCTCTTTGGGCCTTGTTTACCACCTATAAACAAGAAATTAAATGAACCTGCTAATTTTCGTTTTGGAAGGAAGGGGTTCTGCTGCTGTCTAAGTGTTTGTGTGTGTGTTGCTTTTGGAGAAAAAACAGATAAAACATACAACATTTGAATGGAAAGATTCCTCTCTCCAAGACACCAAAGCTGTGTGGAAATCAAGCACCATCATCTACTTCAGAGTTTGCTGAGTAGCAGGGGACTGGACTCATTCCAAGGCACCTTTGGAGGCCACTGCCTAGAACCCTCCTGCTGTCAAATTTCAAAGCTCTGGAGCTCTGAAAGCAGATCAGAGCTGGATTTCCCACTGCACAACTTGCAGTGGGCTCCTTCAGTCTTTTTTTCTGTTTCCAGAAGCTACAGAAGTCTGTCCTCAGCCTCTTCACACTTTATACTGTGGGTAAGTAAGTCATGTTCACAAGCACAGAACATCTTTCTTCTGCATGCCAAGCAGAAAAGGACATCATATAAAAAAGTACCCAGGCTCTACTAGCACTTTCTCAGTTTGCAATATTTCAATATTGAAAAGGTAATCACTTGAACTAAACAAAGCCTACTTCTTTCAAATGCAAGCCTTCATTAAAAAGCGTTTGGTGTTTTTCCTGTCACAATTTTCTGTGTAGAATCATAGAATCATAGAATGGTTTGGGTTGGAAGGGACCTTAAAGACCACCTCATTCCAACAAACCCCCGCTGTGAGCAGGGACACCTCCCACCAGACCAGGTTGCTCACAGCCCCATCCAACCTGGCCTTGAACACGTCCAGGGATGGGGCAGCCACAGCTTCTCTGGGCAACCTGTGCCACTGCCTCACCACCCTCACCCAGAATAATTTCTTCCTAATAGCTAATCTAAATCTTTCCTCTTCCGGTTTAAAGCCATTACCCCTTGTCCTATCACTCCATGCCCTTGTCAAAAGTCCCTAGCCAGCTTTCTTGTAGGCCCCTTTAGGTACTGGAAGGCTGCTCCAAGGTCTCCCCAGAGTCTTCTCTTCTCCAGGCTGAACAACCCCAACTCTCTCAGCCCATCCTCACAGGAGAGGTGCTCCAGCCCTCGGATCATCTTCATGGCCTCCTCTGGACTCGCTCCAACAGGTCCATGTCCTTCTTGTGCTGAGGACCCCAGAGCTGAAGGCAGTACTGCAGGGGGGGTCTCACCAGAGTGGAGCAGAGGGGCAGAATCCCCTCCCTTGACCTGCTGGTCACACTGCTTTGGACACAGCCCAGGGTATGGCTGGCTTTCTGGGCTGCAAGCGCACATCGCTGGGTCATGTTGCGCTTCTCGTCAACCAACACCCCCAAGTCCTTCTCCTCAGGACTGCTCTCATTCCATTCTCCCCCCAGCCTGTATTCGTGGGACTGCCACAACCCAGGTGCAGGACCTTGCACTTGGCCTTGTTGAACTTCATGATGTTCACACAGGCCCACCTCTGCAGCCTGTCCAGGCCCCTCTGGATGGCATCCCTTCCCTCCAGCGTGTCAACTGCACTACACAGCTTGGTGTCATCGGCAAACTTGCTGAGGGTGCAATGAATCCCACTGTCCATGTCACTGACAAAGATGTCAAACAGTTAAACTATTAAGCAGCTTTCTTGGGCCCGTCTTCCCTCCAGGGCTTTATCACATGGCAGTCTACGAAGCAACTCCCTGAAGAGGCCAAAGTCTGCTCTCCTGAAGCCCAGGGCAGTGATCTTGCTGTGCACCCTCCTCACTGCCCTAAGGATCTTGAACTCCACTATTTCATTGTCACTGCAGCCAAGGCTGACTTTGAGCTTCACATTCCCCACCAGCCCCTCCTTGTTGGTGAGAACAAGGTCCAGCATGGCACCTCTCCTTGTTGGCTCCTCTGCCACTTGGAGAAGGAAGTTATCATCAATGCATTCCAGGAAACTCCTGGATTGCTCATGCCCCGCTGTTTTGTCCCTCCAATGGATATCGGGGTGGTTGAAGACCCCCATGAGGACCAGGGCTTGTGAACGTGAGGCTGCTCCTATCTGTCTATATTGGGCCTCACCCACTCGGTCTTCCTGATCGGGTGGCCTGTAGTAGACCCATGTTGCCTGTCCCTGCCCTGCCTCTAAATCTGACCATAAATTCTTGGTTGGTTCCTCATCCATCCCCAGGAACTCCATGCACTCCAGCTGGTCATTGATATAGAGGGTGACCCCCCCTCCTCATCTCCCCTACCTGTCCTTCCTAAAGAGCCTGTGTCCTTCCATTCCAACACTCCAGTCATAGAAGCCATCCCACCACATCTCCATGATGCCAATAAGATCACAGCCCTGCAGACATGTGCACGTCTCCAGCTCCTCCTGTTTGTTCCCCATGCTACGAGTGTTTGCACAGAGACATTTCAGTTGGGCCCCCGATGACGCTGACTTACGGGATTCCTTTGTGCTGCTCTTCAGGTGCTGTCTGCTGACCGGTGATCCCTCTCCAGGCTCTGGGCATCTATTGCTGTCACTGGCCTCAAACTGGTTGGAGTGGGATGGATTGAGGTTCCCCTCCCTGGGCAAATTTAAAGCCCTCCTCACCAACTTGGCAAGCCTGTGACCGAAGATGCTCTTCCCCTTCTCTGGCAGATGGACCCCATCAGCCCCCAGCAGACTCAGTTTCCTAAAGCGAGTCCCATGGTCTAAGTAGCCAAACCCCTGGCTGTGGTACCGGTCCCATAACCTTTTGTTGATTTGCCAGATTCACCTGACCCTTTCAAACCCCTTCCCTTTGACTGAGAGGATTGATGAAAAAACTACCTGGGCTCCAGAGCCCCGTACTGCCGCTCCCAGGGCTCTGCAACCCTTCGTGATGCTCCTCAAGCTGCTCCGACTTGGTTGTTGGTGCCCTGGTGCACTGGTGCCCACGTGAAACAACAGCAGTGGATAACAGTCAGTGGGTTGAGAGAAAGAACTTTCTTGCCAGACAACAGCTTCAAATTTCACTGTCTGTTTTTACCCCTTCCTCAACTAGGAGCATAGTAGACACTGAACCTAGGATAAATATTTTTGAACGCTGAGAGACAGAAGCCAGTTTATAGAGTTACAACTTGCATTTAACAGCAATGTTTCTGGTTATGTTTATATCAGTTGAGTAAATACACTAAATAGAGAAAATAATAGAGTAAATCATTCACCAGTCTTGTCCACTGAGGTATTTCAGTACTAACTGGCAAGTTAAAACTGGCTTGTAGCCTCTGCAGAAGAACATTGGAGGGAGCAAGCAGCAGCAGACCCATGGCTGGTACAGAGGCATCTGGCCGGCTGCCGGGTAGGAGGTGTAAAGCAATACCACCCACAGGGTCCTGTGACAAAAACACTTCCTCCCACTTTCTAGACTGTGCCTTAGGCTCTGCCAGATCAAGGTGAACCTTAGTTACAAGCAAAATTTCAGCAAAATTAATATAACTTCATGCAGACAAACCCGAGGTGACACATCTATGCTTCATCTTACGTACGCAAATTAACAGCCTGTTTAACATCATTCCACACTGCAGCTCATTTCCTGCATCAGGAACTGGAGTCATGAGAGCAGTTGGCTGATTTCAGTCGTCAAACCTGGAAATCCTAGCAAAGCAGGTAATTTGTTCTGATTTTCCTTGGGCCTTGTGTATTTCTAAAACTATTGTTTATCATTCAAACTACACAAGCAGCACTCTGTACAATCTCTTAGACAATGCATAATTTGTTATCCTGGTGAAAAAAAAGGCAGTTGAACTAAGCAAAATTATCAGAAGTTAACATTCCTTTTAACAGCAGCATTCTGCCCAAAGTTTTATTCTTCCAAGTCTTTTGTTCTGCATATTCTTTTCTCCTAATCTAATTTCTAAGAAACAACTGAAATTTTCTTTTTTTGTTTTGGTCACCCCTGTTGGTATTCATGAAAATTTGAAACTTTGGCATCCCAGAAAAGACAGATGGAATAAATATCACATCTACAAAACAGATGTGTACATTTATGTTAGTTGTTGAGACTTTTTTTGTAGACATTAAAGAGAAAAAATCATGCCATATCTGATCCTACGAGGCAGGTGAGTTGAACTCAAATAGTGTCTACTTCTCTATGTTGACTATGAAGGAATTTTATAGAATTATCTCAGATGCAGTCATGTATATCATAGGTATCTAATCCTACCCAGGAATTCTCAGGATATTCTACTGGATGTGTCAGACACGTGCATAAGGTAGGTACCGCACAGGAAACGCAGAAAGACAAACATTTCTTAAATATCTAAAATAACTCCTCTGCAGAATGTCCCTGTGATTTGGGTGTAGGAGGCATTCAGCACAGAAATTTAGTTCTAAGTTAATTTTCATGTTTCCTTTTCATTTTACCTCTAATTGTTTGGCAGATTCCGCAGCCAAGGCACGGGTGTTATTCCAGAAAACAAGGAGCACGACTTGCAGTATTTTACTGCTGAAGTAGGCTGAAACTTGTCACATAGAAGCTCTCATATCTGGATTTTGAGAACACAGCGTTGAAGTAAATGATGATACCCAGGCACAGATTATAGATAGCTTACTGGATTAGATGGAGAAGCAATGAGCAGAAGAAGGTATGATTCTGAAAGAAGTCCAACAGTTCTGCTTGATTTATCTTCATAGTCAGGCTGAGCTTACAATTTTAGCTTTAAACAGCCTTTTGCTTCATTCTTCATCTTCCCTCCTGCCCATATTCCCCAATTTTCTTTGATATCAATGATGTTCAGATCTGAAAAGTACAAACACTGGATGCAAATTTGGCACAGTGTATAATAGCCACTTGTTTCACAGCAAAGTAAGTATTCTCTTGTCCCTTAGAAATATCTCACCCAACTGACATGTGCATGTGTTTCTGAAAAACAAACAAACACTCAAACAGAAAAACCAATGAAACAAAAAAAGTTTGGGTTTTTTACTGACACTACTTGAAATTTCAAATATTTCTTAATGTACATATTACTTCTCTTCATAACAGAAAAACCTAACAACCTTACAAGCATTCTGTATATAATCACCCTCAGAAAAGAAATAGTAAAAGTTTCTTGACGTATTCTACTTAAAGGATTATTTCTTTCTCTGCTATATTTCTGCTTTCGAACAAGCTCCAGTGAACCTCAACTTCTTAATTTGATAGTTATATGGCTAGATTTTTTATTTTTGATACTCAATTATAATTGTAATCAGAAGTTTGTTTAAGGAATCCACATATGATGTTGCAATAAAATGACTATGCAAAACTAACTCTTTTTAATCAAGTAAATCTAATATTTATTTATCTTTAGGGTTGCATCTTTCTCTTACAGCAATAGCAAGAAGTGCTATTTTTACTGTTGTTGGGTTTTTAATACTCTCAGTAACAATGTAATGTTTATAAAGAAATAAGGCAAGAGTTTTCCTTATCACACTCATTAGTAGAATTGTTAATTGATTTGATCCTTGTTTATATTATCTTTTTCCACTGAAATTTCTCAGTATTACACAGCTCATTCTAGCAATATTAGTCAGGAAACACCTGCAAATTAAAAACGATGGTTTTCTTTTAACTTAGTTTACAACATCATGATTAAATGTCAGCCTCATTAGTATAGGAATATTTTCACCATTCCTGTTATTGCAGCAGCAGTGAAGAACGATAGGGGAAGCAGCTTACTGTAGGCAACAACTTCATTTTATCTCTATGATCCACAAAAAAATCAGTGGCTCTGCTATAAATGAATGAAGCTAGAATAATAATTATTGATGGATTTATATAGAAAAATAAAAGAACCAAGTTTACTTTTTGATTCACAGGCTGAGTTTCTACGTATGCCAACTCAAAAAAAAAACATATACGTGTGCTGTTCCTCTTGCAAATGCAACATTTTAATTGGGAAGTCATTGAGATGTGAAGAATCACTGAGACATCATGAAGATTTAATCATTTCTTCACAGGAACAGCAGAGTCACTCCCATACCGCCATGAGGGAGAGATGCCTGTAAAATATTTGCTAGTGGATGAGCAATTGCTATGCAATGACTGAAGCTTAGAAAACAAATCACAATCACCTGTCGTTAGTTTTTCATTGCATCTATAGACTGCAAGTAATTTTGGACAGGAACCCTCTCTTCTATACACAAAACAGACTCTCATCATTGAACTGTGGCACAACTGAAACACCAGTAAATCTGTAACTAAATAATTTAATTAATGCACTTGTAACCAGATTTAACATGTTATTTCAAAAGTGGTTTAACTGAATGTGACCCCTAAATTTGAAAGACGTGTTTGTTTCTGTTCCTTTATTACTCAAAAAATATGCATCAGTGTTTTGGCTTAGCTAAACATTTCAGAAAAATGAAGAGATTATTTCTGTGATAATGTTAAAAGTTATTATGTATAGAGCTTTGAAAGTTTTCTTTTTAAATGCATTTAAATAAATGCATAATGATTCTTCATCGATTTGATTTGAGATTCAATATTTTCATGGAATGAATCAAATGAATTTTAAATTTGCCTCTGAGGTCATGCATACTTATGCTTCCCTAATTTAAAGCTATTGTTTGTTAGCCTAGCAGTTCCCTTAAGATACTATTGAAGATTTTCAAATTTAGTAAGTTTATCAAATATATATGTCAGGAAATCTGGAATGAAAATCATACTGAAAATCATCCATTTTCTCTAAGTAATTTAAGAGCTAAATCTATTTCATAGTTATTAAAGGTCTTATTTTGATTGATCCTTTTTTCCCTTGTCTCATTGGTATAGTGGCATTTCATTATTTCCTTCTAACTCAGCAGCTGAATCATATTCGGAATCAAATTGGAAGTGCTTAAATCATGTATATGAAAACCCCCCAAAAATCTAATGAAGTATCTTTTTTGTAGGACATTTTTAAGCTGATTAATTTACTTCAAACAGGATAGGTGCATTCAGAATTTTGGCATACAGCAAGACTGCAAGACAAAATGACCCTAAAGAGTTTTTGGAGCACATTTGGTAGAACATCTGCAAGTACCTCTAATTTATGGTCTTAATGAGCAAATGAAACATTTATTCAAATACTGAATAGGTCTTAAGGCTATAATGAAGGTAAGAAGCTGTCTTCATATTTGCTTATTTTCCATTTCAATGAAGTAAGACCTTTTCTTTTTTTCCCACAATGAAATAAGTGAAAAGATATCATGGCAAGCAGAAAAAGGTAGGACAGAGAAAGAGAACATATTTCTTAAGTGCTTTGTTTTGGCCTTTAGAAAAGGAATAATACAACTCAGTCAATGTTCTTTGTGGCACAGAGCATAAAATATCATACAAAACATCTCATGGCATTTTATAAAGCTGAAGACATCTTAATTGGCTGCTTTTGAATGAAAGGCTCTTTTATTCTTCAGTATCATATATCTACATTTTAATAAGCATGCATTTTGGTAAGAGTTTTTGTCCAGACATTTCTTCTCTGATTTTTTTGGTTAAAAAGTACTTGGCATACAGAATACTGTAAATGGAATTTTAAAAACGTATTTACTGTGCTTTTTCTCTAAGTTAACTGCTTCCTTCTTCCACAGAGGAAACTAAGCATTTCCAAATGAAACAAGAATGTCCTTATTCAGGGTTTCATCATAAGTGTTAGGTTATGTACCACTCCTGTAACAGAGGGTAAAAATGCAGTGGCTCTGTTTCAAAGAAGTGGTGGGTCCCAACTGCAGGGAGTCAGATATGTGTTAGTGTTTCCTGACTACATTCCACCTCTATATGAGGGTTAAAAGGAGCATCTGACTGCATTTTGGCTAAAAAAAAATCCAGCCAAATACCACCTTCCCAACTGAATTAAAAAACCAAACAAACAAATAAACAAAAACCACCAAAAAAATAAAACCAAACCCAAAACCTAGCAGAATGGAGAGACAGGTTGAGGTTGTCATCTTTAATCTCCCTGGAGCAGTGCTGGAAAATAAGCCTAGGAGTAAAAAAAATATGAAACTTCACCCTGTTTACCACCTAAAAGGAGAAAGTTGGCATGTACAGATTGTTTGTGATAGTGAAATTAAACAGCAAACAATTCTGACAGTGAAATTACACAGCAAACAATTACACATCCATAAAAGAGAATACTCATCTGAGCAGATGATGGCATACATTTATGTGTTGAAAGCCTACGTATACCCAAGCACTAAAAAATTAAGAGATCTATAAAAATGGATTATAAAACTCTAAATTTCTACGTTCCTCTTGCATAACACTTGAAAGTTAATTCCAGTAGAGCTTAACTGCTGCAGAAACATTCAACACACTCCCAAAATACTAAAACAGACAAAGAAAATGTATACACCACTGTTCACAAAGTGGACGTATCCAAACTCATCGTTAACGGTTAGGGTGGCCCAGTGCATCACAGTACATCAGACTCCAATGTCTTGATCTGAGTGCTGTGGTTTAGACTAAACTAGAACTACATATGGCTTTTCATTTGCATTGTTCAATTGTATATTAACCCCCAGAAGACCATCACTACAACTAGATGGATTAACTGACCCTGAATCAGTATTACATGTGCCGATATTGATACTTGAAGAAGAAATCGCTTATTTTGTTCTCATACTCAGCTTTTCCCTCCTGCAGACCGCAATGAAAGCTATGATGCTGGGCTAATGAGGAGACCTGGAAGTGCCACATGTTTTCCGCATTTCATGTAGCTGAATATAATCTGCCATATCACTTTGCCAGTTCATATGCAGCGTTTGGAACAGCATGGATTCCTGGTTTTGGCTTGGTTCATACATAATAGATAGAGGGATAGGAAATCACTGCGTAGCTCAGCTGAAGTTCATGTCATGCAGGACACTGAAAATACTTGCAGGATATAGATCACTAACTGCTGACAGCCTCTTGGTCAACAAAGCCCAACATAGCTAACAAAGACAAAGTATTTTCCCTGAACAGTAGGGTTTTGAGTTCTGTTTGAGATGGTTACGATACAGAAACTTTAGAAAACTTCTCATATTTTAAGGCTACTACAGATCAAGAGTCTTGGCTACTACCTGAGGCCTCAAGCAGGACTGAATGGGGTAAATCTATTTAATCCTGTTTTTTGATGTCATTAGATATATAAGCAGAATAGTATAATACCGACCACTAGCTGAATGTTAGATAATAATATCTCTTAATAAATGCAATTATATTCCTGAGGCATTTCATCTTCTAACATTAACTTTTATCAGCCTGTCCATTCTATAGACAACAAAAGCATCCATTGAACGTAATTTAAGCAAACTGGGGTCTGTTTCTAAGTGTGATATATCACTAGAACTCATAGCAATTTGTTACACTGGATATATAAAAAATAATGTGTTTTCCATGCACAGAAACTAATGAAGCTTGTTTACTTTTGGATTTATATCCAATATCCTTCAAGTCACATCACCGTTACAGCTCCACGTCCTTTTCCATCCCACTAGCTTTTGCACGACAAGGTTCCTTCTTATACCCCTGCTCCAACTTTCTCAATGTCCCCTAAAACATATCCCAGTGTACGCACCTCTCTCTTTTATACCCTAACAAGAGCTAGACCAGCACCAGTGTCTGCGATAGCTCTGGGAGCATCCGCAGACTGGTTTGAGGTCAGTGATCTGCTGAGTTCCCTTTTCATCTTTGCATCCATGGAGGTACTCAGTTGGAAGGCTTCCCTCTCTCCCCCAACTTGCACGATACTTGTGTAACCTACTACCTTTGAGGCACTTCATCTTTTATCAAATTTGACTAAAATTGGGAGTAGATTCTAAAATTAAGGGGGAAGGAAAGTCAGAGATAATGAAAGCAAAGTTGCACAGGCCTCATTTCCTCAAGAACCACAGTAAGATTTGATTCACATAAACATGTGTGAACCTTCACAAAGTACTTTAAGAAATATAGGTATGTTAGAAATTTAGTAAAGGATTATGAAAATGTGTAAGCTTATCATATTAAAGTTCTTTAAAAGCCTCTGCGGATGAAAATACATGCAAAATACCTTCTAAGACCATTGCAGGCTTGTAGTGCATACTAAATAACTTACTCTACTTTTCCACTGACTATGATTTAAGAAGTGCATATATAAGTATGTCCTCAAGTCCTGCGTTTGCATGTAATCAAAGATCTGTTAGCAAGGCAATTCTCTGCACAGTTGTCTCTATCCAGCTTGAAGCTGCATTTGATGTGACCTCTCCTAGGCAGAATGCAATAAAAAGTTCTGTTACTAGTCAGAAACCAGGATTCCTTATGGTCAGAGATACTAAATTTGCTGTGTGAGATTGTTTCACATTAATTTTACAATTATATTCCTAGGTATTTTATGTGGGAATATATTCAGCAGTTTCTTGATGATCAAAGTCCAAGATGAAGTTTCTGGTTGAAACCAGACGGGAAATCATTCCAAACCATATCTTAATATACATGAACCCAGTAATCAGGGCACGCGTTTAAGAGTGAGAAGAAACAAACTAACCCCCCTGCCTTCCTAATTCAGGCTCTTTAGTTTCACAGGTAGAAACTCTAACTTGACATCTATGACATCCATAAGAAACGAGTAGCAGATGGTGCTTTGCCAGAAGGGTAGGGGTTTATGTCCTTTTTGACTCACTCTATCTTGACACAAATGCCTGTGTAAGGTTCAGAGTGGTAGGGTGCCCACAGACTTTCAACTTTGGTGGTCAGACCAGCTTTCTATTCATGGAAAGGCAGTTGATAAAGATATCTAACAAGATAGCTTGAAAATTTATTTCCTGGATTGCTGTGTAATGCCACTCGGTTTGTTAAGTAGCTGTCACATCCCTGTGTGGGCTGAGAAGATTTGTACACTGGGCATGTTTACAATGTGCTTCAAAAGGAGAGGAGCTGCAGCAGCAAGTAGCACAAATACAGAGAGCATCCTCAGAGCTGAAACCTGACTCGGTGTCGGGCAGGTGGCACGCCGTCCGCTGAGCCATCCTATCTGTTACAGCGTGGAAACATGGTCAATAGGTGTTGATGACTTGGACTTGTTCTGCTAGTTCATTAGTTCATGTTCAGTAATGGAAAATCTATTGCCCGTGGCAAAGAAAAAATAAATGTTACTTTATAGAGGATCTATAGCTGTGTAACTGGCTTGATTTTATGAACTCTTACTACCCTGAAGCAAGTGACACGGACTGGGCATGCTGCGCTGCACTACTTGAAGATCCTCCTCTGTTTGCTGCCCAGGAACCTACACAGACTCCTTGCAATTTCTTGGAACTTCTGCTTTCAGGTCAATTCGCACCTTTATGTAATAAACTGAGGATGTGTTGGGAAAGCCATGGCAGGTAAAAACATTACAGTGTTGTTTTCAAGCAATGGAAAGGTAAAATTAGTCACTATTTACTGGTTAATCTTTATGTCTAGCACATCTTACCGTGAGTAAGCTTTCACCTGTGTCTGCACCCGCCTGTCTCATTATTTGTTGAACTCATACTGACCTTTTTATCTCCAGTCTCCTCTGCAAAATTTAACTTCATGTATTCAATATGCCTTTTCTGCTAGAGTAACACCAACAATACTTACTGAAGGACATGAACTTTTTAGCTAAGCGTTTCTGCAAAGTCCTTATTTTCCAGTGAGAAACAAAGGCATACTTTCATACATAGACAAAATTTAACTCTAATTTTGAAAGGGTAACAGATGAAAGAAGAAGGAGCTGTATCTAAAACAGAGATGTTAGTCGTGTTCAAATCAGCTGAAGAAGTGTAAGCAGCATGGTGGAGAGGAGAAGGCTATGAATCTTATGATCATCTGGGGTTTTTTCAGTCTCGATTGTGTTCCTTTGATACTTATTTTTAATTTTTTTTTTTTTTGAAAACCAAGATCATTCTTCTGTAGTCCTAAGAGCAAATGGTTTCTCTTGTCTTTTCTAACCAGTTTGTAGTGATATACATTGATGACATCCACTGACAAGTAAAAAAAAATTTAAGAGTAAGGTAGCTTGTATAATTTTAAACCAGAAGAAGAAAAATGCAACTGACCCTAATAGGAAGCCTGAGAAAACATCACATGATCTGTATTATGGACTGCTTAGCTTCTTTTGGTTTTTCTAGTGACACCTCCTATGCTTTTTTGTGATGTGGAAACAAATAAAACCACATCCTTTTAGAAAACAAGAAAACTCTAATCTAACATTTCCCTAGTGAAGAGATGATCAAACATCTAGGACTTTTCTTGGAACACATATATATTGACAGCTTGTGAAATTTTTGTTGCTGTACCTCCGTTTCTGTGCATGTGTGCATTTTAACTATTAAAGATGTATAAATATAATGTATCACAGGCTATATTACACAGTCAGTGGACAGAACTGATGAGCTGTGGTCTAGTAAATTCCCATGAAAAAGGTACTGCTACTGTCTGAGACAATATTTAACACTCTATTGAGCTAAGTAATAAAAAAAAATAAATATTGAGATAGCTGTGGCTCTTCTGCAGGTATAGTCTCCAAAAAGCAATATTCACTTCCAAAAGAAAAGCGTATAACAGAGATGCCCACGGTACACCTGTTGTTCTTAAAGACTTCGGTTCCTTATGGCAGTGACCACCATAATTTTTTACATTCTCCACAAACTCTCCCACCTTACATATCTTCATTTTTAATTAAGTATAAAAATATGTTTCCACAAATTCTGAGACATCTCTGTCTTTTATGTGAGCTTTTTCAGGACAGTACACCAAATAACATGTCAAAGAAAAGCTCTTCAGGAGCTTTAATAAAAACTGCAAAACAATATAAACAATAAAAATAGCTATCTGTATTTCATCTTCATGATATATTATTACACTATTGGAGCTATAACATTTTATTAAGCCAACCCCAGGGTACCCCAGATCTCTTATAAACGGGAAGATTCTGAAGGGAAGGCAATCTTTTTCCTAATGATTAATCATTACAATGGTCCATAGAGAATGAAATATCAGATTCATACCAAACTTGCATTTTTAAAAACATAGGTTAAGAAACCCTACCTAAAGAGGCTGGGAAAGCCCTTTTGTCTTGGAATATATATGGAAAATTTGTATGAGTCCAGAGTTTTATCTGTAATTTGCTTGTAAGAAATATATAAATTTTCTTGAAAGAAAGAACTGCCACTGCATGGACTACCTTCTGTGGAATATTAATTATGAAAATACTTCAATTTTGCCATTGAATTGGAATTATAATCTATTTGGAACCATAACCTGTTTCATCATCAGAATAACAATTTATTTTATCTTTCCTTTTCCCATAGATGATTCAGTAAACCCTCTCACTAACCTAGCCTGCTTATCAGCCTGAAGCAGCGCTGCTAGTTTTTTTATGGGTTAGATGTTAACCCTGGGGAAAACTGATCAATTCACACACTTGAAATCAAAACAGGATCAAAGCAATTTATTGATTTACTAATGACGTGATTAACCAGCAAACACTATGCTCAGGATCAGTATCAGAAACAGAACAAAACACAGTAACAGACACTTGCAAAATCTTAATACATACCTTCAGAGTTCTAAATACCATTTATATCTCATCCCAAGAAGTTCTACACCGCCTCACCCCAGCGAGGGTCCTCCCAGCTGTGGGGTTCAGAAGTTCACCCCCCACCCCAGGCATGAGTCCCCTTTGTGCACACCTCTCCTGTGGAACAAGTGGGTGCTCTGATCCTGTGTTGTCCCTGCACCGTACCCTGCAGCCACTGACCCTCATGCCGGAGAGAAAGACCCGTACCCCAGTGGGACGGCTGATCTTGTACCCCTCTAGCAAGGTGACTGCTGCTGTGTCAGAAATTTCTTTGTAATTCTCTGCTTGCTGTTTAATTTTGCTGATGGTTGTCTTCCACTTTAGTGTGGCCAGTGTGGGACAAAGGTCCTTTTGGACAGTTTTGGGTGCCCCCCACCTCTCCCAGACACACAGGGCTTACTCCTACTTTCCTGTGGTATCCACTGTGGTTGCAGAGGCCTTTTTGTCAAGGGCCAGCAATGGCACCATCCTGACGATGTCTGAGTCAAAGTCCAAGAGACAGAGCATTTCCAGGTACAGCTGGGAAAACAGGCAGATTGAACATAAAAGTCCCAACAGTCATTCCATGAAAATATTGGTGGTTTAACTGCATGCTGTGTGTATCTTTATACTGATGCCTCACAGGGCATCTAAAACCAAGTTTTATGGCAGGAGAAAAGGCTACTGGTAAGGATCTTAACCCAAAAGCATGCAACTTATTTGCAAGTCCTTGCTATGCTACAATGAGGCCAAGGAAAAATTTAGAGGATGTAAAAGAAAGAAATGGTAGAATGAAGGGCTGTAATGATTGTCTTTTGGCTGCCTACCACCTAAAGTGAATCTCGAGCTCTTGGAGAGGTGCCCAGGACCTCGCTCCAAAGGCCCAGGGAGAGAATTGGGCTACTCCAACATGAGACTGTTACTAATGCAGACCATAGCACAAGTCTGACATTACCACATTTCAGAATAGGAGTCGAAGTAACACCTGTACTGACCCAGAGGATCCAGCTAACAAGAGAATGCTTGGCTAAAAGGTGAATGGTAAGACAGCAGAAGGAATAATCATGGCCAACGTGCAACAGAAGCAGCAAATCTCTAGAAGGACTGAAATTACTGAAGGTCACAAAAATAAGGGAGATTATTCCGTGTTGAAAGGTGTGACTTGACCAAGGGTAGGTCAAGATGAGGATAGAGGAGCTCTTGCGTAATACTTATGCATTAAGTAAGTAACGCTTTCCAAGATAAATGTAGAACTTATGCAAGGTTTACCAGATGCTTCAAGGCCTCCCGTCCTCCCTTTCTCATTCCCTCCCTCTCTCTCTTGCTTCCTCCCTTTTCAAGAGTATACTTATGGTATTACCCTAAAATCTCAAGAATTTTAGCTTTGGACAATTAGACAATTGTCCACCTGTCATTGGACAATTACAATATCATAATGCACACAGAGCCTACTTCAAGGCAAACCTAGGCTAAAGCATCCTCTAACTGAAAAATGAGGTCAAAACTAATAAACCAAGTGTATTTTTTCATTCCTTGCATGTGAACCAAAGATGCCTGTCGGCTGTTTAAGCAAGAAACAGATGAAAGCAAGCCTGTTTGAGAACATCTTCTTTTAAATATGGTCTGACTGATGTGAACTGTACCCACCTACAGCTTTGCACTAACTTATGCAGCAACTACAAGTTTATCTAAATTGAATTAAAGGATCCAGTTCCTTTACTGTTGTTAAAAGTTTGAGCAAATTACCTCAGAATATCAGATCCTCACAGTTTATACCAACCTTGCCGTATAAATCTTCACTAGAATTTTATTTTCCCAGTTTGGAAAATAGGTTTATTTTTGAGATATAAAAATGCTGGGAGTTCATTAAGAAAATTCTAGAAAATACTGGATAAAGTCAGTCTTATATATGTCAGAAAACACTTCTTAAGGAATTACTTCCAATAGATACATAGACCAGCTTGGTACATAGTTACTTCCTGGATAAAATGGGAACGAGTGTTGCCTCACCTACTTTAAGATCAGAACTGATCCCAAGTTTCAGGTCCTCAGAGACTGACAGAAGTCCAGAAATAGAACAGAAACTTGCCTGATTTTTTTTCTCTGAAATTCTCCTACATAGCAACTTTAACTTTCAGTAATAAGAACAATAATAAAAATATCAACATTAAGATTAAATTTTATTTTATTATAATTATTATAATATTTTTCCTTAAATAAGTGTTGTTGGAGAAGACTGAGAATTTTGAACTAGTGAAATGGGAAAAATCTGGAAAGAGAGATTTGGCATTTTAATGAAACTGCTCACAGCTATAAATCTAATGCTTTTACTCTTTGTAAAATAATTATAGGTACCCACTAGCACTGTGATACTTAAGGGTCTGTCATCATTTCCATTGTAAATCCAGTTTTTCAAAGATTAAAACTCAGCTGTGAAAATTTTCTTTTACCTTAGATTTGGTATTGAAGACCCAGCTTGGGAATGCATTGCTTTAGTGCCTGTGTACCCTGATAGCCCCATACCAGCTTTGACATCATGTTTAATCTCAATGAATAGGGAAAAAAATCTTGAAAAATTAAATTCCACTCTCTAAATGGTTTTGTGAGTATATTTGTGAGGAATGCAAACTGAACAGTTGAGAACAAATCATACAGTGTTACTGTAGCAGCATCTAGTAGTTTGGGAAATACATCAGTAGATGAAAACATCATTCAGACCACTTGACTTTTAACCTACATTTCAGTTTTTTTTCCTTTGAATTATTGTTTTTATCTTACATTTCTCTTGTGCTGTCTAACCCACGCTGAATCACGAAGGGTGCAGAACTAGAAACACTAGTAGGTTTCACTCACCCTAAACTAGGCATTTAAGTGTCCGGCACCCAAGTTTGAGCTAAGTTTCCATTTTAGTCAATGGACAAACACATCTGTAAGAAAAATTTATTTCAAAGATGAGTGTTTAGGACAGGTTACTGAAATTGACTTATTTGAACTTGCTGTTCTAAACAGTGTCAAAATTAAGCAAGAACTGTATTCTGAGCACTTTAGCCCTCCTTTCTAATCTCTGAAATGACTAAATGATTAAACATCTCAGTTTGTAAGTTATCTCCAAATTTATACATCAGAGTGTTAAACTTTGCTATCTTTTAATACTTGCCATCACTTGGAAGTATTCAACAATCATATTTTATAGGAAAGAAAATTATATAAAATTTTGACAATAAATTAAGCACGTATCGAACCAGCAGTTTTGTGATGCTGACTTCTCTGTCGAACAAAATGATCCGAGTTATCTGGAAATGGGGTTGTATTGTCAGGAAATGTTTAATGATATGTTTAACCTGCAATTTTCATACAAATCTACTATCTCTTGGCAATATTTTGTCAATGAAAGCTTGGCTGAGAGGCAGCTGACCTTGAACAGCCAGCATCCATTGGTACTCACCTAGCAGACCCAGGAGAGTTCTCACGCAGTCTGTTTCAGGCTGAAATTTGAGCCTTAGCCTCCTGAATCTCAGGGACACCCCGGACCAAGGATCGCTGAACATACTGGATTTTTTTTTTCATTAAAACAAACAAACAAAAAATCTTTGGCAGGTCTTGTTTCATCATGGGGATGAAGTAGCAACACTCTTAGATCTTGAAACTTTCCATTTAACCTGTATGGGATTTTGTTGTTTATGTTCTGTACTCATGTAACAATTCACTTTGTGAAAGTATATCCAAGATAACATGTTGTAAAATAGTAACAACAATAATAATAATAATTTTAAAAGCTATGGCAGTGTTTGGGGGGGATTATTTGATGTGAACCTCAGAGAAAAGCAAATGAAAAATATGTAGCTAAAAGATGCCCATGAAATGCTAAGCAGGAAATGTTAAATGAAATAGGACAGTAAAATTTTCATACCACACCATGTCATAATGCAATCACATATAACATGTAGATATGTGTGTACACACATATGCACATACATTTAGATATAAACCTCTCTCTATATGTATGTTTCTACAGACATATATCACAAATTGTTTCACTTCTGTAGAGTCTAGTACAGTAAGACAAATTCAATTAGGAAGTTTATTTTTCTGGTCTTTTAAATGATCTTTTCAGAGCTTTACTGCTATATCTGTGTGTGAGTGGGGGAGAGTGAGAGGAAGATGTGGGGGAGGATGAGATGGATTGCTTTGGAAATGTTCCCATTGGACTACACTGTAAATCAGAAAGTAAATGGATCAAATACCTTCATTCTTAATTGAGTTAAACAGCCCTTTCTTATGTGGGCAGTCTACAGAACTTTCATGGAGCATTATTCATTAATTTAATTGGGAGTACTCCTGAAGTAAAATGCTAAACATGAAGGAAGCCAAAGAAAATGTGAGGAATAAGATTGTATAATCCAGGTCTGGGGACTTGTCTACACTGATGCTTTATCTCACCCATCTTAGGCTTAATCAAATGAACACAAGTGTCAATAACAGAGAACCAGCAGCTCTCAGAACTAGAGTCACAAGACCATATCTGACCATTGTCTGAACGGCCAATACTGAAACTTGTATTGAAAGTAGCCAAGATAGGTCTGCTTGCCTCACATTGGTAACTGTGGTTATGTTTTTCCTCCTAATTCTTTGAAAAAGAACTGGGAATAATGACATTTAGAAAGCTATAAATGCATATGCTAGGTTCTGTTGCAAAGCCAAGGCTCTTTCTGGACATTGAAAATTTCACTCCTAATACATAGTGATAAGAGTAAAGTTCAGATAAGCTACCAGCTATAGATAACAAAAATGGACATGCTGTAGTCATTCTTGGCTGAGGTTTTCTTGTGTGCTGGTCCTAACCTGTGCATGCCACATCTGTGATGTTCATAAGAACATTCTTCCCTCCTATATCTTCATTGCAATTCACGTAGGGCTTTTTCCACACTTAGGGACACAGTGTCATCATGCAGTCTTGAAAGTAACATAAAGTTTCACCAGAAGGACATTTCAACTTATTTTCCACAGCTAGAAATGAGAAGAAAACTTGGTTTTGTCTAGTATCAAACTACCTTGACTATGAGGTTCCTCAAATATAACTAAACCTGGTATGTTTATGTTCTTCTTAAGAGAAACTATAAGAAATGAGTTTGTGTGAGAGACATCTGTGTGACTGGGAAAAAAATAGTATCAAACTACCTTGACTATGAGGTTCCTCAAATATAACTAAACCTGGTATGTTTATGTTCTTCTTAGGAGAACTATAAGAAATGAATTTGTGTGAGAGACATCTGTGTGACTGGCAAAAAAATACAGGAAGGCATTGTATTTTGATGTGGCGATACAGTAAAGCGAAGCCTGAAGAATCTGTCCCTGTAATTCTAAGCAAGTAAATACACAAATACATACACGTAATAGCCATATTCATTGTTTCTCACATAAGAAATAAATTAAGACAAATTAGTATTAAATTGGAATAAAATGTAATTGTATACGTTCTGACAGTTCAGGAAAAAACCTCTGATCACTAAAAAAAATTCTGGAAAGGTGGCAGTCATCAATAGATATTGACGTCAGTAGGTAGCTGGAACACTTCTGTGTCTGGATCCACTTTTTGACCATTTTGAATGAAAGCTGAAATCCCAGATTCAGACAGATAAGTGTAGTAATTTTGCCGTTAACACTGCAGGTGTTGAGGGAGCTAGACAAAGATTTTTTTTTCTCAATATCATGAGAAAACACGAAATGGAAATGGAAAATTCAATAACTGAGAAGACTAAGAATTGCAATGAAAGTCGACCCATTGCTGGAAAAGACACTAGACAGCAGTCTTTGCAGAAAATGACTAACGTAAGCCAACATAAGAGGTGCCAGAGAAATAGCAAGAAATGCATTTTTTTATTCTTTTTCTGAAGTAAAGAGCGACAACAGAAGTCCTAAATCCGACTAACGTAAGCCAACATAAGAGGTGCCAGAGAAATAGCAAGAAATGCATTTTTTTTCTTCTTTTTCTGAAGTAAAGAGCTACAACAGAAGTCCTAAATCCTAGCTAATCTTGTTCATCACAGGAGGCAAGTACAAAAATTTCAGTGTTATCTGTCTTCATATTCTTAGCATAGTCACAGGCCGTCAGGTTTCAGACATTCATGAACTGAAATACTAGAATATCAGAAAGGTACTTTCAGTGTTGATTGTTAACTTCTCAGTTTAAAAACAGAAAAAGGAAAAAGAAAAAAAAAGGCATGTTTTGAGGCGAGAATAGGTCCTTAAAATTTTCATATTAAGTCATGTACAGAAAATCTTTAAAATCATGCTTGAACAAAATTGGCTCAATACTTTTCAGATTATATAAATAGGAAGAAAACATACTTCTATTATGAAAACAGATTGTGACCTATTTTGGGATACTTGGAATTAGTTCAACCTATAAACTTGGTATAAACATAGTCTCCCATGAAGAAACCAGCTCATCACATGAGTTTTCTTGGTTCATATATGAAATAAAAAGTGATTTAGTATGTGGACAAATGGTGCAAAAAACTCCAGTAAAAACTGTCCACTGTGCAGAACTGCAGTATATAATGTAGCTTCAGTGAGAGAGGTAGAAAGAATTGATGGTGTAGGGACATGTGAGCAAAAAATCCTGTTGTTCCTCACTTATCCCTTTCTCTCAGCTCCCAAATAGAGGTGGAAATATTAATCTTACTCTTCTCTGAATCAGGTTAGAATTATCGTCTCTGGGAACTGATGAGAAAAAGATGAGGCAATGGAAAGCCTGCCCCATTTACAGAGTCTAAGGTATGACCACCTTGCAAAAGAAAGAGGACATCTCCTGTGAGGGAGCGATAGGATGTGCACCCTCTGTATTAAGATGATTTTTGCATTCCCATGGTGCAAAATGCCTTGCTGGGCTCCTGCCAGAGAGGTGTCCATGCCATGGTCCCTATGCCAGATTTAGACAACAAACCACCATCTGTCCTGGAGCTTATGTGTAATACCAGTTAGCCAGGATATTAGATTACCATTCAGTTATTTGTTTCCAACTATAGGTTTGGACATCCTGTCTAAATATATTTATTTTTACTATTTTCAGAAGAGGATAAAGAAACTCAAGATATCAAGCTTGTGACGCTAGTTAATTGTGCATGTGCTTACAACAAAGTCAATGTGCTATAGTAGCTGTGTCTTTAATACTTGTTTTATTTCAGAACTATCACTCTGAATTTCTTGTTGTTCCAAGAATTTTTGGGGAAAACACCTAATACGAGTTCTCTACTTTCAGAATTATTGTCCTGATTGAATAAATGGAGCATCTTGTGATGTCCTAAAAGTGGCTACCACAAACCATCCTCTTGCTTTTAATGATCATAGAATCATATCATGGGATGGTTTGGGTTGGAAGGGACCTTAAAGACCATCTCGTTCCAACCCCCTCTGCCATGGGCAGGGACACCTTCCACCAGACCAGGTTGCTCAAAGCCCCATCCAACCTGGCCTTGAACACTTCCAGGGAGGGGGTGCCCACAGCTGCTCTGGGCATGACAACAGGCATGTCAAAAACTACCTTGTTAGCCGGAGGTCATCACACACGTAGTTGGTTGTCTGCATATTGTACTGTATAGGCAGATGCATTGACATGCCTATGATAATAGGAAGATTAACAAAATGTATTGCTTTTCAGATTTAGCAGAATATAGATCAGCCAAGGAATTCATACTTGAGACACAGAACTACTGTGAAAATATTAACTGTTGTAGACAGCAGAAAAGTCTGATGAGGAAACCCATAAAAATCTGTACTATTCATTTCTGCAAAACAATTCCAAGATTTACTCAGTTAAATTAGCCTAATAGACTTCTAAGGGATTTCTTAATCGGATGTTGCTATTAACAAGAAAATTAAATTGATTACACACAGACTGGGCATTTCCTTGCAATAAACAAAATGAAAATTAGGATTTATGCCCCCTCCTTCAAGAACTTTCTCAAATGCACCACAATTAATAATTCACCTGTGAAAGATAAACCAGAGAAAGATCTGCATGTCCATGTGGGGAGTCCCCCATCTGTGACTTCAAAGGGAAAATTCTGTCTGCTTGTGTTGTTTCTATTATTCTCTGTTCTGCAGAGGCTACTGCAGTTCTGGTGCTGCATAATCATATTTCTCTCCTCTCCTGACAGTGCTCTTTCACTTCTTCTTCTTCTTCTCAGCATCCTGGCAAGCCTGTCTCCTCACTCTTTGCTCCCTCCCCATGCTGTCTCTTTTCTTGAGGAGTTCCTTCATAGCCCCCAAAATATTCTTTTCATTAAGGATGCTTTCAGGGAGGAAAGGCACAGCTCTCATCAAATCAAAGGCGCTGGAGCAATCAGGCAGCCCGGGAATCCCTGGTGATTGTACAGCACTTCCCCTGTGCTTGCAGACGTAAAGCCACAACCCCCCTGCTATGGACTATATGGATAGGTATTATAGCAACTGTTCTTAAGTTATATGATCCTTAGCTCCTTGGAAAAAAATATTTACATACGCAGGAGAAGCAAACTATGCAGTACAATATGCAGACAAACAACTACACACATGACAACCTCTGGCTAACAAGGCAGCGTTTGACATGCCAAAACCACAGTAGATATTCTCGAAGTGGCCAGGCACAGGCAGAGGGTTCTAGACATGTCAAGAAAATGGACAAATACATGCAGAAATAAAGAAAAAAAAATCAGAGGATAACACAGCATAACATCTTCAGGCAAATATTTTGCTACGCATTTGGAAAAAGGAGGAAAAAGATCATGCTCCATAGAAGTGACAATCTAAAACCTTGATCACAAAGATAAAGGGCTGAACTTGATTCAAACAAGGTGAGTTTGGGATTACTGCCATGTAAATCTGTACTCAGAAACACAGAACCTCAGAAGAACAGGGTCAGAAATATTTCCACCATTCTTAAGATACCCTTCTTCAAACTGCCTGTCATGATGGCAGTGCCACAACCTTCCTGGTCTCCAGCAGGGCTTTGCTGACATTTCGGAAGGGATGCAGTGTTAAGCCACCACTCCCTGTCCTGTCCCCACTGGATACAAAGAACAGTTTCCTTCCTCTGAAAATAATCTTCTTTTAACTTGACGTGCTTATGTTGAAGTACATAGGCTAGATAGATTAAAGCAGCATATCTAACAGGAGGGGGGGAAGGACTATAAATGTATCCTTTCCATATGCCATCTATGCTAAAGAAAGAATTTTGCACATTATAGATCATAAAGTCATTGTACACACAACTGTCATCAACAATCAGCATTTCTCTGTACTTCTCCTAGCCGTCACTGTTCTTTGCTGTAGCAAAAGTAAAAGTAAAGCTGAGATTTCGGTTGCTGCTGTGGGAAAATGCTCTATATTCTGACAGCGACTGCTGTTGTCCCACTAATTCTTTTTAAACAGGTAGTCATGATCGTTATGACACCAAGAATTATACTAGAGAATATGTTTTGGAAAATGATACATAATCAGAAAAGAGGCTATCCAACTAATTTTAGAGCATTATGGAATACATAATTAAGGAGCTTTTCCATAAGATAAAAGCTCATCATTCTGGCATTCAGCGGCTGGAATCATTGCTATAATGTTACTTAAACAGTATTTTAGAACAGAATTTCATAGTAATAAGTACTTCCTTCTTCCTGAGTCTCCTTTTTTTTGATTTGAAAGAGGAATATTCAAAGCACGAATAATAGGATATAATAAAAGTGATTCCCTAGTTTTTAGAGGTCAATTTGCTTTGCAATCTATTGGAAATGATTAATAGACAGAATAACACAATAGAAATGTAGCATTAAATTAGGCCATTTGTCCAAAGAAGGCCATTCCACCGATTATTAGATGCCTAACTACTTTATACAAATTTCTCTAGCAGATGTTAAAAGCCAGTATTAAAAAATGGAAGAGAAAGTATGAAATGGAAACAATACTACAAAATTTTCTTCTAAATTCTGGCTCTAAATTCTGTCATTAACTGTGTTTTCATACAACAGAAGGAAGACACTTACAACCACTATTTGTTTAATATTTTGGTCACTCAATACCTAAGTCTTTGCAGGCTTTTACAGGAATGCTCAGATGCTCCCTCCTGCTTCCATGGTCCTGCTCTGTGAAGCAATTACATTTCGCAAAGAGTCTAGCTGTGCAACCTGGTCCTTTGTAATACTTGGACACATACTTGGAGCTAATCCCCAAGACAAGGGGTATTGATTATGGCTGCTTCTAGATCAATCTTGAAGCCAGACTCCAGGGAAAATTTATAGGCCATTCACAGCAATTATTCCCAGGGCTGCATGAAAGGTTTACTTCTTGGTGAACAAGATGCATATCCACAGGAAAAAAGGCTCAGGAGCAGAGCAGTGTACACTTACTACTTAGACCGGTCATAGTATGACATTACTTAGTTCTAGGTGACAACCTAGAAGTGTCCCATCTACCTACTGGTGATGCCACATGAACAAAACTTGGTAGGAAGACAACTACAACATTTCATGGCAGAGCTAGGATACTGCCTGCCACAAGGCAGATTCTTTTGGTAAGAAACCCTATTTCAGTCTTCCAAAAAGCTAAATGGATCTGTCCTGACATGTTTCAGAAATGCATTAGGCTCTTTACCACACCTATGTCAAAGTGAAGAAGGCACAGCACTGACATAGTTGAGGTGACTTCATAGGTTCCTTTTCAGCACTTTTTTTCTCTGATTGTCCACATGAGCTGGTAGAAAAACATAGACGCATAGAATCGTTATGGTTGGAAGAGACCTCAAAGATCATCAAGTCCAACCTTCTACCCAATGCCACCATGCCCACTAAACCCACTAAACCACATCTCGAAGCGCCACATCTAAACATTTTTTGAACACCTCCAGGGATGGTGACTCCATCACCTCCCTGGGGAGCCCGTTCCAATGCTTAATGACTCTTACAGTCAAGAAGTTCTTCCTAATATCCAACCTGAACCTCCTCTGGTGCAACTTGAGACCGTTTCCTCTTGTCCTAACGCTAGTTACCGGGCAGAAGAGACCAATCCCCACCTTGCTACACCCTCCTTTCAGGTCGTTGTAGAGGGCGATAAGGTCTCCCCTCAGCCTCCTTTTCTCCAGACTAAACAACCCCAGCTCCCTCAGCCGCTCCTCATAAGACTTGTTCTCCAGGCCCTTCACCAGCTTCGTTGCTCTTCGAATGAGAAACTGAATATTTATCCTCTCAGAAATCCACTGTTGATTGTGCCTTTAAAAATCCAACCCAGCCTCAATCCCTAACCAAACCTGAAACTGGAGAGATCACTAAATTATTCTCTATAGCTGGAGGTATTCAGGAAAGGAATTTGATTTCCTGGCCATCTACCCACTCACAATTAGGATGACTGACCGTAGCTTTATAAGTCTGAAGCACAGTTCTAATTTATGTCTCTGAATCTGTAACAGCATACTTTAAACATGCTATTTATTTATGTTTAATCAAAATGAAATCATTAAGCACTCATGAAACTTTGCACTAAGCAATACTTCACTTGCTGAATCACAACTCTACAGCTTTAAACACCTTAACAAAATGGATTTTGGATACGTCAGCCTGTTTTTATCTGCCTGATGTGTACAAAACCCATTTTCAAAAGCCTTAATTTTTTCTCATACATTTCTCTTCCAACTGGAGACCTGGTTACCTGGGACATGGAGAAGGCTGACGTGCTCAACGACTTTTTTGCCTGTCTTCACCGACAAGTGCTCCAGCCACACCACCCAAGTTGCAGAAGGCAAAGGCAAGGACTGGGAGAATGAAGACCCATCCACTGTAGGAGAAGATCAGGTTCGAGACCATCTAAGGAACCTGAAGGTGCACAAGTCCATAGGACTTGATGAGATGCATCCGCAGATCCTGAGGAAACTGGCAGATGAAGTGACT
>NW_009626075.1:4178-30849 GCF_000690535.1 Cariama cristata | reverse complement strand
AGGCCATCTCTCATCTCATCCATCATCAGCTTTTTCCTAACATACAGGAAATCTTATCAGCCATAAGGACACGGGGTGTTTTTCAGGACTTTGGGTTGGTTTCTCTGGTTTGTGGTAGGTTTTAGGTTTCGGTTTGGAGTTGGTTTTTTTCAGTTTCGTGGGGGTTTTTTAGTTTTTGTTTTGTTTTGTCTTCCTGTTTTCTTAAACATCAAAGCTTGAATTAGACTTATAAATGTAAAAAAACCCCCCAGTTCTGGTCATTTTTTACTGCGGAAGAAAATGAATGCTAGATGCAGGATTTAATAGCTTTATTATTCCTCCTTTCCTAAATCTTGTTATTAACGCATCAGAGCTTATGAAAATTACCACGATACCAGAAAGGGTTCATAAAGAACTCATAAAATGGACTCAGCTACAGCCAGTTTTAAAAAATATCTTGCAGGAACATGTGCTGTAGATTAGGAAACTCGCTTGTAAAAACAGCTTTGATGAGGTATCTGCATTACTGCACGCAAAAGCTCATAGGCCCAAACAATAAAAGTAAATGATGGATTATACTGGTAAAGTTACGTAACCACCAGTTTGTGCTTTAAAAACATGTTTCAGAAATAGTACTGACTACGTGATATTGCAATCAAGGTGTCCTGGAAGAAAAAGAAAACCTGCAGGAATCGGGAAGTGTGGATTCTGAACGGATTGCGGATCTGAACTGAGATCACAACCCACAAGTTCTGCTTGTATTCGACAGCATACAAAATACTCTATTTTTAATACTGCATGTGATACTGCGAAGATATTTCCTATATATTTATATGTCTACTACTGAAACCATACTGCAACTGGCATTGTTGCTATTGGAACCGTACCTTAGTTTCGCACCTTATATTTAAACTCTCACTGCTTCCCTAACAAATCTATGTCCTCATCTGTTAAAGACAGGAACCTCTCCAGTAAATATGAAATTGGGTTTTTGCTACTGAATGTTATCAATGTTACTGAAGTGACTGTATTTTCTAAATGCGTTTCCGTGCATTTATCCTGTCTATTCAGTGCATTAAGATGAATAATAGTTTAGCACATGCCAAATGCCAGAACTACGGACATAAATCAAAGCTCTGCCAGATAGGGGGACTCGCTGCTTTTAAGGACAAAACATACATACCTTACATATAAACAGATGACTGCTTATTTACCAGCGCGTAAGAAAAGCTGTATCAATGGGTTTGGGGGTAAAAACTCACTATAAATAAATTTTGGGGTAAAAAACCCCCACCTATAACACATTTTTGCTTGTAGCTCTTCATGACAGCTTACACGATGTGTGCTTTAAAAAACATAGGCAACTACATTTTCTATTTTTCCTGGTCCTCTCTTTCCTGCTCTTCTAAAATAGAAACTTAATAAGCAAGCCTACCTCCACGTTCAAAATAACATTGAACGGCGAGATTAAAACCCAAACTCTATTTTCTGAACTGTGTTATACCGTGTTTTGTCCAGCAAACACTGGCAGCCTTGAGCCAGCACGTTGGCTGCTACAGGCAGTAAATGCCCGTATAGGCAGAGTGTTTTACATTTTGGCCTGAATCTTGCAACACTAAAGCAAGCAGACAGGCCGAGCACACCCCAGAATCAAGAAGCAGCAAGCTGAGCAGAGAAAATGCCTTGTGAATTTAGACTTTGCTAAGAGTTGCGTGAGGGGTGAAGGAACCTTTCGAATTCTTTTGGTAAAATAATTTCCAATATGCCAGTTGGTACACCAAAGGCACAAAACAAATCTCATCTAGTGGAACACCGGGTGGAAAAAAGCTTGGGGGAACCACCATTATACATACAGTCTGGACTAGGGAAATCAAAAGAACTTCTGCAACAAGACAAAGATACCAATAAATGACAACGTTAGAAACAACAGTCACAAGCAACAATAGCATGGAAGCAAGCATTCACTCCTGTTGCACTGTGATGAAACAAAGGACGTGAAGTACATTGTTTTACACATGAGATAAGAAAGGTTATGTAACGACATAAGCCAAATCCAAGGCTATAATCTCCAGCCTTCCTTCTTGATCTAAACTGTTTGCCTGGTTTTTGACTCGACTCCCACGTTCTTTCTCGTAGGCTTACATAATTACTACTCATGACCACTATAATTTATAGCTGTAGAAGCTTATCTCAAGGCTGAGAGCCTAGGCAATTAACTACAAAACATTACAGAGATATTAGAATTATTTCAAACAATGGTGCAATCAGTGCGCTGCTGCTATTTGACAGCAACAGGGAAGCTTATCGAAGTCTTCAGCCATTTATGCTTGTTGATGCAGAGCTTGAGAAGCCCTGGCTTTGCGTGTGCGAGAAGAAAAACAAAAATCTCGCATCAAAAAGGACATTATTCCTGCGCCAATCAGAGCAGAAAAAAGTACTTTAAATGCGTTGATGTTAGTAATGAATTCCTGATGCAACACATTCATGTGACTGATCCATAAATGCTCTGGACAGCTTTTCTTTACATTGAAGTTTTCTTTACATTGAAGTTTTGGAGTACCCAATACACAAATACTGAATCTTCATCTGTCTCCTCACCTGAGATAAGGAAATGCAACACAGTGAGCATGGGCATCTGCAGGGCCTTATCCGTCTCAAACTAACCTCCGACTGACAGTTGTTCCTCAAGTGTGTAAGCATCAAAAAGGTTTTCTTCTGGTGGAAAGCTTTTTTATGTGCAGAACGTAAGCAGCTATTTATAGCTACAAGTAGCACCTCTGAGAGCTAACTTACTCTTCCCTAAATAAAAAAATTACACAAAAATTATTTTTAGTTAAAAAACAAAATCAAATGAAAAATTTGGAGAGGATACAGCTTGTTACTGAATTAAATTATTATGAAGACTGGTTCAGTATGTAAATCTCTGATACAAGCCTAAAAGTAAAAACAAACCAAACAAACCACCACACCACAAACTTTGCTAATTTGAAATATCTGTATGCGAGAAGTAATTGAAACTACATTCAGTTTTAAATAACTATGGTCTGTCCCAACCCCTTTCTTGTACACATATACGGAACCCAGGTTGCAAATCGATTCCCAGAAGGGACACAGCCAAGTTAAGCAGTCGTTGTGAACAAGAGCAGTGTTTTGGAACATATTTTACACAACAGTTGATACCAGCACTACCAACATACTCAGATAACGCTCTATTTATGTAAAACTTGAGAGGATTGTCATTTACTAGAAAAACTAGCCGCTGTATCTGGTGTGGGACACCGGGCCAGAGCATAAGCTGAATTTGAAAACAAAACAAGTTCTTACCCTCATGCCAAGTACCAAAAAGCCAATCTCTTCCATCAGCGGGTACTTGCTGACCTGCTGCTGTATCTTCTCAGCTGACGCATATGGATCATAACTTTTCTGACCTATTTTTACATCCATTATGCAAGGCTTATTAAACTTACGGGTCACATCTTCCAGTTTTAGATACGTATCTGTTAAAAAGACAAAACTCTCATAAACAGTGGGTCAAAGCAAAATAATGACATAGTTTCTGCTGAGCTTCTGTGCAGGAAGGAGAACAGTTTAAGGCTTTAACATCAAGTGAGTTTAAGAGTCAAATTTGTCTCTGAACGCAGACTAAATCATGGTCATTGACGTCTACAAATTCTGTCGGCATTAAATTCTAAATCCCTCATTGTTTAGAAAATTGTACACAATTAAAAGTGTTCCAACCTAGCACTCAAATTCAAATTATTGCCCAGATTAAATTCATGAGTCGCTTTTATGAAGTCATTAACATACTTCAAATAGCATTAATAAGCACATACAAATGCAGGTTACTACACAGCTGGTTTTGCAATGGACATGGCATTTTCTTTCTCTGTGCGAAAGGGCCAGAATTACAGCGGCAATTTTTTTGTGTGTCATTTTAAAAATGCAATTAACATTTCAGAGTCCTACCCTACAAGGGCCGAAATGCATTTCATTTTTCTTCTCTTTATCCCGCTCCCATCTGTACTCATTTCTCATGGCACACCCTTGGGGGGAAAACACTCCTCAGATCCTAGGCTGCCTTTCATCCATTTCCAAAAGTCCCTTTGAGAGGGCGGACAGACCAAAAAACCCGTTGGAGCGCCTGAAGATTTAAAAGAGTATCTAAAACCTGGTCAAACTGGTTTGTTTTTCTCCAGTGCAGGTAAGAGACTATTACCAACATGATCGACAGCACCCACTGTCAGAACACAACAAGAGAACAAACTTGAGTAACTGCTTGACTTGCAGACAACTTTGCTTGGAGGAAGCTTGCACAGATCTCCAGCCCTTGCCACGGCACGACACGCACCAAGACAACACACAGCATTAACACGCGTCTCCTTCTTCACGTCAGCTTCTGCAAATCCACCTGTTATGAGCCATAAACTTCACATTAAGGTTTTTTGTTTTTCTTTCAAGTACAGCCCTGAGTGTATTTCTTTGCCTTTAAAGCAATCTGACAACACTAAAAGATTGCACTATCTCCCATTCCCGCAGCATAACCTAAAATGGGATTGCCAAAGAAAGCAAAACCAGTTAAGTTTAAAGAGAGAAGAGGGACAAAGTGCCTCGTTTTGATAGCAGCACAGACAGGTAACAAAACCAGTTAAGAGTTAAGATAAAGGGAACAAGCAACGTTCCATTTCCACTGAATAAGTAAAACCTCTTAAGGGTAAGAGATAAAAGGGACTTTGATTACTTTACTAAGTCCTACTTAGAGCTACATTTTTTACACCGTCATGATCGAATGTCCCAGTTCCCCACAGTACGTACGTATCAATCTGAAATAGGTTTGATTTAATCCTCGGATGCCTGTTTTATGTATAAATGGGACTAAGCGTATCGTTAATGTAAAGTCATTCTCAGGAAAGCACGTCAAACCAATACACTACTTAAAGAAAACCAGTCTTCTGCTAACTCACTGCATCAGCTTACAGGGCTCTTCAATGTCCTTTGGGCTACCTAATCAATCTAGCTACAGCAAAAAGAGTTTCATGATAGACTAGCTCATCCATAAATCAGGTTTGTTAACTACGACTGCAGGGATATATCCAAACTAAAATAACTCATACTTAGCTTTGAGAAACCACAGGCAGCAAGCATACGCGATATTTGCTCACTAGATATCCCCTAAGGAGAAGTGGGACAAATACTCTCCCTACCAGGCCGTGTATTCTGTATCACTCGAACTGCAGGTGCCACTTCTTCTATTCAAAGTTTTTATACACAGGTCTAATTCAGTCAGACGTTAGCCCAGCTTTTGTGGGGCTTTGGGGAACCACTACTGAATCCAGGGGAGTCCATATAACCTGTTAGCTATCTGTTATTACAACAAAAAGTGTAAAAATCTAAGCGTCATTCTTCACATCTATTCCTTTTGCATATTACGGAAATCACGGTAATCAATAGATGCGTGTCATCACTCTAAAACAATCCAGAAAACAACAACTAAATGAAATCCAAGCTTTTCTGTACTTAGCTCTCAAAAGCACTGAGCCAGAGGTACGCCATGGAAGGTGAGGAAAGAAAATAAACACAAAATCATCTCAGAAAATGGCTGCAGTTCTTCACCACTAACTCCAAAATGCTTTGGCCTATGTTGTGAGCACCTCTGGACTCGGACTATTACAAATACAAAATTATACAAATTGCAAATTACTACAATTTATACAAATTGTTTAGATGCAATGTTTTTTTATCAACCCTGAAAAGTAACTGTATATAAAATAGGGTTAAACATCTATTTCCGCAGTGCAACAAAAAGTGAACCCATAAAAATAACCAGTTTAAAAAGCAGAACTTAAATCTCCCAAAACCTAGCGTACTTCCCTTCAGACAAGAGGCAGGCAAGATAGTTGTGCTCTTTCCCCCAAAGGCATTTCTAGTGCCCCCATGGTTATCCACTGGCCTCTATTCCACTGGTCCAAATCCTTCTTTTTAAGCAACATGCACCACCACCAACATTCAGCACTTCCAAGATATTTAAAAATTCTAAATACCTGTCACTTTTTAGCTCCCCGTCCATTTCAGATCTGTTAAGCTGGAGTATCTCCCTTACTGACCTCCTAAAAATGTAACAATTACTATTTAAAAAAAAAAATAATTAAGCATTAAAGTAATTTAGGAGCTAACACTAACCCTGGGAGATACTAATTACTTGGCAAAGCCTGTGAACAATCCAGAAATGCCTCATCTCTCTCACACTTATTATTTAAGTCTTCATCGTTAGCTAACTGCTAGCTCAGAATTAAGACTATATTATATCTGTTCAATGCACACCCCCCTTAAAAAGCTTTTTGTCTTTGAGGGGACAGCAATGCCACCACAGACACAAGCACTGTACCAAGTTATTTCTTCTCATGTCAGCTTCAGGAAAAAAACATAAGGTGTTTATGCTTAGTTTTTTCTGGCACTGTTCGGTTCTTATTTGCATTGTGTGCAAGATCTGTGGGCTACTGAAACAGACCCTGAAACCACAGCATCAGAACATATCGCGACTTTCAACAGTTAACCCTACAATATCTTGAAGCATTAAGACTCAGGCAAACAAAGTAAGCCTCAGATTCAGACATCGGTAGGTATCGCTGTTCCATACCTTTTCAAGCCAGGTCCTCTCAGAGTCTTTGAGGATCTGACCCCAAGTGTCCTTCTCGAGGTGATCACCAAGTCTGCAGCTGAGCCTAGATAACGGCAGCGCTCTCCTTCCTCTCCTTGTTTTGTTAAACAAAAAATTGCACATTTTTCAGGCAGTTCAGATTTTCTAAATTGTTACGTAGCACATCGCTAACCCAATGGGCTTCTGAAAACGATGCATTCACCATCTAAAACCAGGTTAAACTAATATCCCCTGCAGAGAAAAGAATTCATGAGGATTTTTGTATCTTAGCTTTAGTAGATAATCCTGACTATATATTTCAAGGACTTAAACAAATCATTCCTCAGAGGCTTGCCCTCCCCCCTTCACTTCTTCAGTGGCAGGGAAGGAGGCAGGAAGATGTGGCTTGACATATTATTTACATATTTTATTACAGTCCCAAAGGAGACAAACCGAAAGACCACCAAAATTCAGCAAGTATGCATGGCATGAACCACTGCAGACTTCAGCACGTACGTGCTGATGCACTCGGTCCTCACTGGAATCAGAAGTGACAAGATAACTCGAGGCATCTGACTTCTTCTCATAACTTACAAGACATCTTTCAAAACATATGAATAAGCAGGGAAATGCCTCAGTTGCTCCCAGCAACAAGGGAAGAAAAGGAAGGTTTGAAGCCGGCTTATATTTATCTACCCTGTTCTCAGTTTAGGCAACAAAAATACAAAAATTAGAGCACAGCATGAAATGAGCCACAGTAAAGTTACTTAAAAAAATATGCAGAGGCAACAAGTAGGCAGCCAAAACCAAAACGCTCAGCAGGAGACATAAAAAGCTTAACACGGCTTTGTAACACCTTTTCCACTTCTTTATTAATAAACTCCAAATGCCCACACCACCAGTGACCCCAAAGATCAGATCAAATTGTCTCGCTCCAATTTTACACTAGCCTAGGGAGATGGAGTGTCACCCACCTCTAACTCCATCTCCTGGGCAGTAGCACGAGGTATGCAGTTTCAGCCTAACAGGACAGTTATTCTACAAATTTTATTGATACTGTGAACATCAGTCCATCTTTTCTGTCACACTTCCTATATTCCCATTTACACTTAATACATTTCACCCCTTTTAGCCAGCAATTTCATCCACTCCTCTACATTTTCAGCATAGAAGACTGATGCTTCTCCTGAAATACTTCTCTGAGAAAACAAATTGGCGTCCTCCACCTTACCCACCACAGTTCCTGCTTACTCGTCACATGGAAACTCAGAGACGGTCATGGGTCAAGCTCAGAGTGGTCCTAAATTAAGTTACTCTGTTTTTTTTTCCTACCACAAGCCTACGACCCTCTTCATACCTGTATGAACCTGCTCAAACTCTCAACCGCCTACCCAAGAAAACAAGTATGATGCTACACGTACAAGACACCATTCACCAAAGCGCCCTCCTTCTTCCTTATCTCATAAATAAAAGAACTTTATATGAAACGAGGACACCAACGGCCATCCTCTCTCTGCCCTGGCAAACCAGGCAAGTCATTGCTCCTCCACACAAACACTCTTAAAAATACATATATAGTTCAGAACAGGCAGCAAGCGCAGTGTGGTAACTGATAGATTGTTTAATTTAATCTTGGGTATAGATGACTTCTAAAAAACCAAATTTAGCAACAATGAGGAATTACCAGATTGACCACTCAGAGGTTGTATGAGGTAACTGATAGATTGTTTAATTTAATCTTTGGTTTTTTCGAAGTCATCTATACCCAATTTAGCAACAATAAGGAATTACCAGATTCACCACTCAGAGGTTGTATGGAGCTGCGTCCCCAGAGTCTGTGGAGCAGTGAGTGCCAAAGGAAAGGTCAGCCTTCCGATGGCAAGACTGCAAACACCTACAAATACATCCTCAATCCACATTTAAGAACTAGATACCTTTCCACCAGCTAGATTGCTTCATCTAATGTCAGTGAGACACCACAGCAGCTAAGAATATTGTTAAGATCCACATTTAAGAACTAGATACCTTTCCAGCAGCTAGATTCCTTCATCTAATGTCAGTGAGACACACCACAGCAGCTAAGAATATTGTTAAATCTTTTGAACCAGAGCTTAATCCACAGCTAATCTGGGAGGGACAGGTAACAAACCCATCTCCGATTTCCCCAAAAGAGCCTCTCCATGTCCCTCCTCTGTGTGGTTACTTCCCCTCTTCCTATTTTTCTAAACTTGTTTTCCTACTTTTTAAGCGGTCTCAACACAACACTGCTGATCCTCTTCACCTCTGGTGCCAAGCACCGAAGCACACGCATAAATGCATCACAGAGATTTTCCTTACCATCTGGCACTAGCAAAACTGCATTTGCAAATACCCGGCTAAACAACAGATGACTTCCAACGTGAATGGCTACCCCCTTAGCTTCGGATGTATCCAGCACGTGTGTGTTCTGTTAAGCTCCATCACCTCCTATGTACTTGATTTCTATCGAGACTACACAAAACTCAATGCTGCAGATAACGGAGTTGGCAAAGGAGTGTTTTGTTTGAACCCTTGCCACGGCTTTCTATAAAGAGGGCTCCTGATAACGCACAGTCTTTTCAAGAAGCAAAACAAACAAAAATCAAAAGTTACTCTTTCTTTAAACAGTTATTCTTACTGGCTATGTCTGGACTTCTGGTGGCAACCTGCCAAAATTCAGCCCCATGGTGCACAGTGCTAATGAATTCCCAAAGTGAGCTAGGGATGTGTTGAATTACTGTATCTCAGCTACACCACAGATTTTTACATCTGAAGATCACACTGTGAATAGAAAAAAATTGATTTGCAATTTGGAGGGGACATTAAGTGAGCTCCATGACACAAAATTATGAGGGAAGGAAAAAGATAGCTCTGGTAAAGCTATTTGAGTTAGTGCCAAGTATGAAAGCGCAAAGGCAAATCTGAGCCAAGAAAGTGCTGGGTAGTACCACAATCCTCCTTTCATTTCTTTTCGCAGAGTTTAGGCAGTGTCTTTGGACACTGTCTTACTACTCTCTTTGGAAAACAAGTCTATCAAGTGACAGCATAAGCAAAAGAAGATAGAGTCACACTAAAGGAGCACAGCATCTAGTTTTGGTGCCAGTGTATTTAAATAGCCTCGATGGCATCCTTTTGTTCCTGTACGTTCCAGAAGCTCCGTTTCCCCAGTGTGAGTAAGAAAAGTCCCCAGAAGAAAAACTAGTTTCTGTCTTAAATACATCAGTAATATCTATTTTCTCCTGAAGAGACAATCTTCCAATTGTCCTCCCAAAATACCTTTTCCTTCCCGATCTCTACCATGTTATACAAACACAGAGTTAAGGTACCAGAGCTTTGTTCCATTCAAACCAGTAAGAGAGGACGACGAGCAGAGCTTCCCAGCAAGCCACCTGCTGAAGTAACAGCTTTGTACAATATGGTATGGCATTGGGATCCAGCCTCTGGAGATCCAGCAGCAGATTCCAGTTTGAACGCCTCCCCTTAGGCCCCAACCTATCCATTTTTTCTTCCTTACACCCCCACAGAGCACCTGCCTCTTGCTCCGATGGCCTGACCAGACAGGAACACGCAACCAGCCCACTCCTCCAACACGACCCAGACCAGAGCAGCAGCTCCAGGGCAATGGGCATCAGGTCCAGCTACTCAGGAAATGTGTGCCGTACAAGCGGCCATGCCCCATCTCCAAAGATGTACTCCAGCCAGAGGACTGCAAACTGGAACCAGTTGTTAGAGGGAACATCAGTGGGTTATAAAACAAAACCAAAAAAAAAACCACCACCCCTATGGAGCTCACAACTGCCAAAAATCAGTCTCCAGAAGATTTTTCCAGGAGGTTTGGATTAACAGATAAAATTAGAACAGTACCATTTGGTGCAGTAGGTGGTGACCAGACACCGAAGTATTTTGGCAGATATTCCCGCAGCTCCAGAAGAATGCTGTCGCAACAGTCGGAGTCATAAACCTGAAATAAATTAGGGAGGGGTGGAGAGATCATCAGTTTAAAATATTCATTTTATACTTCCAATTGTCCCATAATTATAATTCCTTACAGTCTTTGTTTTTATATGTTTAAGATTTCTACCTTACATTTAAAAAACACACAAGATGAAGATACTAATTATCACAGTCCAACATAAACAAATGGTATCCTTTCTTTCAAATTTTTAAATGGAAAAGACGCATCAACTCTAAGAATAATTTATGGCTTAACTTGAATAAAAATCTAAACTATAACTGTTAATATCGAAGCCTGTTTAGCAAAAAGGGTGTTCTCCCATCCTGGATTCAAGACCATATAGGATTACTACAGTGTATCGTATATCCAAAGCTTTTTAAGTTATATCAGGTAAAGTATACCAGCTCAGACTGGATAGTATTTCTTCATTTCCTTCAAATCAACTCATCAAGTAACTACATCACACAGACAATGCACAATTCAAATCTATTTCTTTTCATTCACTTTAATGCTTCCAACATTTTTTTCAACTTCTGTAAGAAAAACAAGAACAGTTTGGGAACAGCAGCTGGCTTATATTCCGGAAAGAGTAATTCTTTGCAGAGCTAAAACCAAGCCTTGGATACTATCTGCTACAGAATCGCATGACTGTCACCAGTTTGCAGTGGTGGTGTTCAGAGGGCTTCAAAACCATTCCCTTGACCAGATTCTCCCCACCCCGTCCAAAGATCTAGTTGCAGACACAGGGCATAGCCCATAGCATGGTGCAACATGCTTTGCGGGCTAAAAGATCTATATCCACGCAAGCACAGGTTACAATGATTACTGTTGCATTTAGGAACCATCCCATCCCAATTCCCTTGCAGCTATCCCAGTTCTGATGCTCTCAGACTCGTGTCCCGTCCCTCAACCCCACAGCAGCTGTACAGCAATACCCACAGACGCTGCGCGCAAGTGACCAGGGCGAGTCAACCATTCTGCTTTCATTTCAGTACGCAACGCACGGGAGCGCAGTCAGAGCCCCCGCCGCGAAGTCGGAAGCAACGCAAAAAATTATTTAAGGTGTTAACAGAGCTTTGCAGAGTTGGCTCAGCTCATTGCTTCCAGATCCACATTTAACCACGGTGGGAGAGTATCTTGTGATGGAAACGACAAAGGGTAGGTATCGCAAGATACGTGCCTTTAGCGTTGTAATATTAATACATCTAGGGAGAAAAAAAAACAACAACCCAGACGTGAAGACCCAGCTACTATTTTAGAGCATCAAGGTAAGCCTCGGCCATGACCACCGATGCCTTGTAACTCTAGACAGAGCCTCACGCAGCAGCAGAACGTTAAAATTCGTCAATGTGGGTTTACGCTAAATTTAGGTTTCATCGCAGAAACCTCAAACTGGGGAAACTCAAATCACCAGCGTGCTTCAAACGCTCAGCGTCGCTCCACAGCCCGTTAGGCACATCTAATATGGGGGTCTCCTGGGCTTGTACCAGCCACAATTCTGACACCTTTATGCCAGCACTGTTACTGGGCGGTGACCGAGAAGGGAGTACAACCAAATCCACACCGACTTTACACTAGAGCATTTAATTTGACCCATTCCTTTAACTAGCTCATGGTACAAGCCCCGTTTTAAAGATCCTAAGGAGATGGCTGAATCCTCAAAGCTCAAACCACATAAATATGTGCACAGCATGATGCAAAACACTGAGCTACACCTACCACCACACCCTCTGCCGCTACTGTTGCTATCTTAAGCATACAGAATTTGCTGGGCGTGTATCTTACAAGTCACAGTGTCACATCACAGGGCACTGATCTCTTTTCACACATCCTGGTCTGACAAGCTGGCATCACCTCTGAGGACTACAGGTAATTGTACGCCTAGGCCTATTTTTCCTCCGTTTTAACAAAAGCTGGTATGCTGATATTCTTCTGCTCTAAGACAAAAAACCCCTGCTTGTCCTGAGGACCAGTGGCTGCTGTTTATTTTTATTTACGCAACATTTCTTTGCTGAGCCTCAGATGTTACCAGCAGAAGACAGTGCTTTCCCCAGAAGACTGCAACACAGCTTAATCTTACTAGCTTAAGGAAGAACAACAAAATTAAGGGTGGGGGAGAAGAGAGAGAGAGAGAAAGATTAGCACCGTGCAGATGCCATGGCACAGACCCATCCACTGCCATCTTTTATAAGAAGAGTTCAGTGGTCCCCGCTGTACAGAGAGCTGTTTCTGGGCCAGGACTCCAAGCGCTGACTGGTGGAATCACTTTATGCTGTGGGTATTTTCAGACAAGTGGTACAAACTTGATTTTTGTTTCCTGTGGTAGTTTATTATCATAGCACCTCATAGCCAATACAGGGAGTCGCATTGCACCCAGCACAAATACTCTTTTCCCAGGTGAATTTAAGCAGATCTGAGAAGCAGCGACCATTGTGCACTATCACAGCCTTTACATGGGAGTAAATATACCTATTTAGGACAGGACAAGTAGGAGAGAGATGGAAGCAAAAAGTGCAGCAGAAAAGGAGGAGAAACACTGAATACAACTGAAAAAACAGACAAACCTACTAAGAACTCATTTGCTTAATTTAGTGGCAGGAAGACATGTCAGGAGATCACTTCCATTTTGTAAAGAGAGACAGTACTCCTGCTTTGACATACTTTTTAAATCACCAACATTAGGTGATTAAACTTCGCAAGTAACTACGAGTATGTTCCCGTGCATTTCAAATAGTAGGACACAATAAAGATAGAGATAATTTATAATGGAGTGTAATAGCCCAAAGTCAAGGCCAAATGGGGAAAAGAGCTCCAGGAGTGGTACATTCCAAGTAGTCTATCCTTTAATAGACTGACACAAGACATTTTAAATGGAGACAGAACTCACAGTAATGCATTGTTCAGTATCATTACTTCAGCATAACAAAACTAAGTGCATTATTTCCGTCTCTCAAGAAGTTATCTTGCTCCCAGAAACAGTAATAAACTTCCCTCCTAAGTTTGAGGTAACATACACAAAGCACTTATTTGACCTTAATATAGACCTCAGTCTCAGCCTGTAACGTATTTGCACGTCAGACAAGAATAAGCTCTCAGTTAATAAAGATCAGAGGAAGTCATTTGGTGTGGGCAAAGCAACAAAACCAGACATTACAGGAATTATGCTCATTCCTATGCAGAAAAGAACTACTTCTGATCATTAGAGAGGGACCTTGTAAACAGCACCCATGCCACGGGCATTTCCCCTCATTTCATACAACCTGGTAGCAAGCTGCACACTTGGATGTCATTCAGAATGCCAAATATAAACATAAACATGACAAAATCATCCATAAAATTACACAGGAAAGAAACCGTGTACCTTGTGCCCCAAAAGGTATCGCTACTGATGCTGCTGGCAAATTCACAGAAGAGACGATTATCACTTATCCCAACACAACCTTTAGAAAGAATCCATTATATTTTTACTTTTATCAGCAATATTTGAATTTAATTTCAAGCAGTTGCGCGCTTTTTTTTTTTTTTAATGTAACAACAGGTCCATTTCTCCAGCACACACTGACAAATGTAAGTTATTTCTGCTTTATCAGTTAACTGTACACAACGTCTTCATCCAACAAATCAAGAACTGCAAAACAATTCAGTGTCAGCTCAGCCAGGGGAGATATCCATTCTACATATTACAGGCTACATTCTTCCAATAGTACAAACTGGACACATAAAATGTAATAACTGTTGGGCTTAAAAGCAAGTAAACAGGATGCTGACATTTGGAGGGCTCACAACATGACCATTACAAATTACAGCAACTAACTCATAGGAAGAATATGCCCCAGATTATGTCCTGCGGCAGCTCAGATAGTCTAATAGACACCATGAAGTCATCATTTCCAGTTACTCAGGACTTTTTAACTCCGAGGCAAATTTACCATCCCTTAGTTTTCAATCCAAAGTACACTCTGCTTGTTTTGCTTAAGTCCGATCCAAACAGATTCATCTGGTTTTTAATGCAAACAGGGGCTGCTTGGGAGAACGGGAATGTTCTTTTCCTTATTTAAAACAGCACGACACTCAGGTTTTTTTTGTTTTCTAAAGACTAGCTAATCACATAAGTGATGGAGGGAGGGTAAAACAACTGTTTAAATTTCAACAGGAAACTAGTTCTGGCAGTACAGATCCGTCTTCAATCATCCTGATGAAAAAAATATCACTTTGACAGAAAGGTAGTCTAATGAGAATATTCTAAAATGCATCAAAGAGTTGATTAAAAACAAACAAACAACAACATGTATTTTAAATCTGCATTTATTTTAAAGCTATTTGAGTCGAAAACTTTAAATGCCAGGGTAGGCACGTCAGTCTGAAGCATCACCTTTTCTTGTTGCTGGCTATCATAAACTGTCCCTAAAGGCAGCAGCACTACAGCCTGCAGACTCTCAGGATACACAACCAGCTCCCAACATCAGGCAGGGAGTTCAGTTTCCAAAGCGGTTTTGGGGGAGTTCTTGAGAGGTGGGGAGCAGTTAATAAGTCATGCGTTCAAATTAGCAAAGGCAAGATTTACAGATGATAGTGCAACCTTAATTCTGTCTCCCAATGTGTATGCATTCTATTACAGACTTTAATTACCTGAGCGCACTCGGCATTTCCCTCCAGATTCCTACATCACCCGCTTATGTCAGGCGAGTACAAGGGCCAAAAAATTGAGGTTGAAACAGCAGCTGTGATTTCAGCAATTCATAGCTGCTCAGCTTTACAACTCAGACAGCCCCTTCTTCTTTTCCAAATTAGTACTATCATGTTTTGATTTGCAAGTGTCTGCAGTACTTGTTTCCACAAATACGACTGGACTTGAGCCAGCTCTGCTTATATTCAAAATATCCGATACCAGAGTAATTCCAAAAGTTAAAAATTTGTAAGTGCTGTTATACTAAATGCTATTCTACTGAATTACTTATTTCACTATCCAACATATAGCCATACTATACATGAGATTGTAATCACTATTCTCACTGAAGATAACTACAGAAAGACAAAAAAGCGTAGAAGAAATCAGGATATATTCCCACAACCTCATCACGTAAATGGATTTTCAAATAAGAATGGTCCACACTTGTGGCAATCGTATCCTTCTTCCAGGAGTCAGGATTAAAAAAAAAAAGATTATAGCAAGGAGTTAGCCATCTTACCTTCCAAAAATGAAGGCTGTGAAAATCAGTTTCAAAACTCTCCCAGAGATACTTATTTGGTCATGTTTATCAACTAGTCATTCTCTAACAATGCCAAAAAAACAGTAGGTCTTATTTTATCCACTTCCACATGTTTTATACAGTCGAATTCAGGCTGACCCTAGCAAAGTTTGGAGCCCCTAGGCATGGCATCATCTCTTACAAGAGTCAAAGCAAAGACTGACCCATTTCGGAGGATGTGGCAGAGCTTCAAAACTACAGCAGACAGAGGAAGAAACCAAAAGGCAGCAGTCAGACACAGCCACCAGCAGCAATACTGAATAAACACCACGGTGGAGCCGTGAGTGAAGGGCCGCAGACAGCATACGCAGCAAGTCGCTCTGAAACAGTCAGAGGTAAGTTGGGTAGAGACAGATCACCCAGTCCCTCTTTCGTTCCAATAACCACTTATTACAGAGGCAAGGCAGTATATTTTGAAAGACATAAGCAGGCACCCAACCCTACCCCATCAAGAGCAGAAAAGGGTTGTTTCCCTCTTCACAAGACAGCAAACTCCCATCTCGTCTTTCATCCCACAAGATTCATGGGCAACTAAAGCTTAACAGCAAAGAAAGCTGTAAATAATTTACTTTACCCAGACACCTCTACAATTGCTGCAAGTCACCCAGCTGAGCACAGAGCAGGGCAGTGGGCACCAGGGCTTTCTTGGTCAAAATTGCAAAATTCGAGATCACATTTCATCACAAATCTCTTGCCACAGAACTGAGCTTCCTCTTGCCCTTCAGTCACTCCTAGGCTCGCAACTCGCCAGCACAATCAGATGTTGCGTTCAGCTTCAACTGCGTAGGAGCCAGTCTTCAATAAACCTGAGAACTCTTTGAAGTCAAAGACATTTCTTTCAGGAAGCTTTTAAAGAAGTTACCTGGGAAAACGTAGGTGATTGTATTTACCTTAACAGTACTAACACCTGTTAAGCAGCCTCCTAGGTGAATATAGTCCAAAACCACATGGCAAATTGAACATCAGGGTCTCCACTCCAGAATCTACATTCCTTTGGTTCAGTTACGTCAACGTGCACGTATGACAGACTGGAGCAGAGTTCACATTATGTACTCTCCACTAGAGGTCAAAATAAAAGAGAACATGGCCTAAAAAAAAAAAATGGTTAAGACATACCACTGTCGGTCATCTGATATGGAAGTTTCAGTTTTAACACACTAAACACTTCTTCTCCCATTCTTACTTACTCTTACTCTTCCTTCTTAGTTTGACAATATTTACCATTCACCCAAAAGAGCTCTAGTGACGCTGTTCTGAAGTTACCCACTGCAAAAATTCAAGTTACCAGCAGCCAGAGAGATCCAGTAAATGTCCAGGCGCAAAGTCAAGTCACTTTGCCAATTCATACCTTCCTTGAAGAAGTATGGTACAACCAGTTTTCTGATCTATCTTTACAACTGTTGTGCCAAGACAGCTCTGTTACCGCAATGTACAAAGTGGTGCTACATAAATACTGCTTAGCATTTTAAGGGAAGACACAGACCTGGTCAGAAACCACCACCTTGACACATCCAAATCCTCAGAGATGCAAAAGCAAGTTGAACAAAGACAGCAGCCAGAGTGTTTTCACACAAACTTTCTGCTCCCAAAAGATTTTTTTTTTTTTTTAAGCAACTCCAACTATTCAAGAGTTCAAGCTTAAATTGTCACTGAAATTACGGGAAGAAAAGCGAAATGCTAGAACAATAGGACAAAAGGGAAAATAAGCCAGTATGGCTGTCCCACTTTCTGAGAACATTAATAAGCATTACCCTTTGTTTCTGGAAAGCTATCTGATCACAGCAGAAGATTCAAGCTAGGGAGTGAGAGAACAATGGGTGGGAGGAACCCTGAAGCAGTTATACTTAAATAGACAAAATTTAATTTTACATTTCAAAGAGATAGAAAGGGGAATCAAGTCCTGAGAGATACATGTTGGGTTGGTTTTTTTTTTGTCACACTGCAAGAGGCAGCCCTCACAATGAATTTACTGCAGCGTTACCCTAAAAGTGCAGTTTCACAGTCATTTTAAGTCAATCCAAGCCAGGGCTACCACAGTCCCACACATATTTTCATTCCCTCCCCTGGAGCAATGTCAGCATCCAACCAGTCCCACCGCCTGCTGAGCACCCCAAGTTGGCTCACTGCCTAAGTGCCAGGCCAAGGCCCTCCCTTTAAACTGCCATTTAAGTACATCTACCATCAATACCTCTGGAAAAAAAAAAGTCTTAACTTTCCTTTAAAAAACACCTGTTTGTGCTCCACCCCTTTTTTTAATCTAAATTATTTGTATTTTACCAGCAATTACGTATTTCACCATCTCTTAGTGTATCCTACCCCTTATTACAGAATACTCAACTCCCACCTGCAGCCAAGTGTCCAAAACGATCATTTCAAGGGCTACCCCACAAATGTTTTGTCAGATTTAGTCTCAGTTTCTACACCAAGATCTCCTCTGCCAGCAACAGGCTCTACTTTGTGACAAGAACACTTGCCAAGACACAGGCAGCTAGTAATAATCTTTTTATTTTATTATTTTTATTAATTTTTTTAAGTGGACAGAGAAGAATGGCACCTACTAACAAGAATTTTAGTTGATGGTTTATGATTCTGGGAAAGCATGCAACCGTTCCTTCTACACGGACTAAAAATAACAGCCCCAAAGCTATTCTGATGTTTTCTACCCAAGTAGAGAGGTTTTCGGTTGTTACAGAAGACACACTAACATCAAAATAGCTAATTTGTAATAACTAGAGGTATTTTCTGGTTTGCTTTGAAGAATTAACTCTTTAGAGTCCCACACATGTTTGTCTGTGCAAAACTGGAAATACAGAGTCACCTATGAGCCCACATCTTCCCTTCACGCACCAGTCTGCTGGACAAGCATGTTGGCTGTTGCTTCCCAAACCTGCAAACAACTTCTTTGCTCACCACTGACAAGAAAAGAAAGATGCAGTGCTAATTTGTTCTAGAACATGGGGCAAGGAGGGGGCAGAGAAAACAAAAAAGAAGAACAGTAATAACACCACTAAGAAATCTTAGGAAGGCTGGATCAGTCTGCTCCAGTAAGGTAGAGAAAAAAAAAAATCTCGGTTAGTGGATTCTGTTACACTCGGGCATGGTGAGCCAAGTAATTTGTTTTGCTTTATCAAGAAGTTTTTTATATATGTAAAAATAGAGATATATGTATGTGTGTGTATTTTATATATACACATATATATTTTTGTGTGTGTATATATATGTGTGTGTATTAAACGTATATACACGTATATTTATGTGACACATATTTGTATGTGTATATACACATACAAATATTTATATAAATACATGCAGTCAGAAAAATAAATACTCAAAGACTGAAAAATAATTGCTACCGAATTGCTCCCTAAGCATTGGATATTACAGGAATTTTAACATGCATGCTATATACACAATGGGACATTCAACATAATATTTAATGCAGTTTTTCATTGACTTATGGTTAATCTGGCACCTGGATGACCAAGAACACACCAAGACATTACATTATTTTCCACCATATCCACTGGTGATTCACGTCTCTTTCCACACATACACAGTCCTGGCTTTACGCAATATTCTCATATTACAAGCCTTTTTTTTTTTTTAAATCTGGAAACTGGAATTCTTGTTTTTACAGACCAAATTTATTTTCCTTTTCTTTCAAGGAGGCAACCCACACTTTCCTCAATCCCATACTGGCAGCCAACCAACCATATCTTACTTTTAAATAAACTTATAATGCACAAAGTACTGTATTTTCTGTATAACACCAACATACCTTTAGTAAGTTTATTCATATTCTGAAACATGCATAATTGAATTGAAGTTTAAACAATATTTGATCCAGCCTGAAAAAGTTAGCACTTGCATGACCCTCTAGCACAGCAGGAACACCGTACTGTAACTTTATCCAATTTAACACACTGGGGATATGCACGTTAAAATGATGCATTTCTGCTTTATTTTCAGCAAGATCTACTCTCAGGAATGAACATTCCTCAAAATCAGATTGGTAAGAGAAATTGATTTTTTTTTTTCCTGCTTGCTTAGAGAGCATGGACTGTAGACTACTCAGTCTGTTACCAACTCCACCCAGTAGTTCCCCGATAGCATCAAACTGCAATAATGGCCTTTTACTGTCTCCTTTTATGAGCTTTTCTTAAGATTTATTAAAGTAGGCTGTAGTTTATTCTGTGGCACACAATATACAAGGAGCACGGGGAACAGATGCTCACCAGACCCTTCTAGGTTAACCTTCTACTGCGTGGTGCGCCCCTTCCGAACTTCACTTTGCTACAGAGTGCAAGAATCACAAAAAACTGCCATACTTTAAGTCTTACTGTCCTGGTACAGTACGCTTTCAGTTATTCAATAGTAAAGTACAAAAAATGTGAATGTTTAAGAGACAGTAGTAGGAACTCAGCATATTCTTAGACCTACAATTCATCCTTCATCTCTCTTCGACAACTCCTAATGTGAAAAAGATCTGCATACAAGCTGCCAGTATTTCACAAATTGGTCAGAAAGCCATTTTCTTCTCATTAGCCGAGGAGTACTGCATGTCCTTTCTTTTATTACAATACTTCTGTCCAGGTTCGTGGTTTAACGTATAGAGTGTGAGGCTCTTTCACACACTGGTTTGGGAACTTAAATTTGCTTATTTTCCCAGTAAAACAGAAACCCTCCCAGACAGTTTCTCAGCTGGAGGAATGACGGCAGGGACAGAAATGGACTGTATCAGAAAGTGTTTGCAAACAGGTAATTTGTATACTTCAGTACTGCTAGCTACCTCTTCTGGAGATGCACCAGATCTGGATGTATCAGAATGAGACGTGGCCAAAGATAACCCATCAGGATATTGAGCTGCAGCTCCGAATGCAGCAGTGATGAAAGGTTTGGGCAAGGCATTGCATCCCCAAACTAAGATGTTAAGAGAACCGTGCATCCTATTTCTCCAAGCTCTCTCCCTACAAGACTGAAAATCAGAACCTTAGCTGGAGACTTGATCGCAGGATAAGGATATTTTAGTACACAATAGCAGCACGATGGCCATCATCCATTCCTTTTTCAGTCAAAGATAATCATCTAAATCAAGACTATAAAACCAGTTAACTGAGTTTACAGAATATGGTAATTCATCCTGAAGCAAGACATACTTCGCCTCCCCGATCCCTTTCCTTTTCCGTCACTAGCAGAGAACAGTTTACAGAACACAGGCTGCCTTATCATGATTTGTGCTATATAGGCTGAAAGGGGGCTGAGCATTATGAGTCAGTTCTTGCAATTCTAGGCAAAAGCTTCCAGGCCAAAACACATCTTTCAGGCTGCTGCCTTGATTTTATGCCATGGAGGGGGAGGGAAGTCACCAGAAGTCTTCTGCACTGCCTGAAGCTGCTTGAATACTAATTAAAATTAAAGAGCGCAAAAAAGAAGAAAGCATCAAGCAATAATTAAAAGCCACGGCATAGTAGTAGTGGCAGGTTATTGAGAATGAAATAAATAAAACAGTAAGGAGAAGATTATTGATAATGGTCCAAACAGGCATACTTTCTGCACATTTCTTCTCTGTAACCACAGAAGCACAAGGAACTACAGCTTCAGAAATATTAATGTAACTGGGTCTTCACTAACACGTTATCCTCGGGTCACAAGCTCAAAGACTAACTGTTACAAAAGAGACAGTAAAAGTTCCACAAACGATATTAATTCTGCCTTACGTCAGGTTGTAAAATGAGTTAGTAAGTTCTTTAGGGGAAACAAAACAGAAAGACAGGTCATTACCCTATCGAAAGCGGCATTATAATGCATCCAACAAAAGTTCAGAACAACAATTGCATGGGTGACCACGAAGCCATTACTTCCTAGCTTTTAAGTGCCTGACTCTCACCTAACTAATGTAAATCTCTTTTACATGCTGGAGCTATTTGTGTCTGTTACATCCTGGCTTTGTTTTCAGGACATGTAACAAGAGTGAAAAACAATTTCTATTATCTACAGCAGTAACAGCTTCCTTGCATTCATATTATATGTCAGCAGGGCTTGAACCCTGAACTTTCAGACTACCGCTACAGCAGTTAACAGAGCCGTTGTTAACTGGCAATGGGTGGAAGATCTGTTATCCAGAAGGGCCAGATGACTAGCCCAACTATCTTTTCCCAACGCTACGTGAGGTGAATCAGCTCCCTTGGTTCCTAAGTATCGAGATAGAGGTAGAAGGTTGCCAGAGCTGAGCTGGGACTGGGAGAACGCTATCCACCTTTTCATTCCAACCCCTCAAAATTACCCTGGCACTCTGAGACAAGGGTATCTGAGAATTCGGCTAAAACTTGCATTACAACAGCCTTGGAAACCTTCTAGTATTGCAGGTACGTTATTTGGAGCCATGTCTTGGCAACATCACAAGAACCAGTTATGACAATTCTGACATGCAGCCACTAGCAAACAGGAAGGGAAAAACAAAAAAAAAAGCTAAACAAAGCTAAACGCTGGAAGTTGTCCATGCTGCAAGAGCTTTCTCAGGACAGTTTTCGGCAGGCAGGATGAGAGTGGAAGGTGTACTACTCATACCCCAGCATCACACAGTCACCGTAGGAGAGCAGAGGGGCAATTCAAATAAAAGTTTACAGGAACATTTATTGATCTGCTAAGCATAAAATCCCAGTTTATTAGCTACTGCATTAGCAACCTTTAAAACTGCAGTATGCCATGCTCAGAGCAGGTACACACAGTAACAGAGGTTTACAGCCCCACCGAGCGAACGCCAGAAATTAGAAGTGAAAGCTGCTGCCATTTCAAAACAGTTCAGCGACCTCTTGTTCTGTTGAACATAAGAAATGCTCCATCTCTTAGTGCTACACACTCAGCTTGTAGGAAACCGTAGTCACGAAGGTAACCTCAACAACTGTAAATTCTCTCTTCCTCAGTTTTAAATGCTTGCAGCCCAAGCTCTAACCTTTTGTGTGCACAAAAGCAGCTGCCCTATTTAAAGCCTGACATTCCAGCTTCCTCCTCCTCTTCGGGGCACCAACAGGACTGTAGTTTCTGCAGCGCTACATTCTTGACCTGATAAATTAAGAAAAACCCTGTGCTGAAGAGGATGGCTCTTAAATAGAAAGAGAGAGTTATGCTAGCACACAGTGCTCTTGGGTACAGCCTAGCACGTTCGAGACAAGAGCTCTGTACCCAGCTAAGCAGGGAGGTTTTACCTCATACAGTGACTGCACTAACCTTTTCAAAGGATTCTTTTGTCACAGTTCCCAACTCATCTGCCAGAAGAAATCACCGTAGGAGGGCTGATCGGCTTCTTCCCTTCCCTCTCCCAACACTGCTGAATTAAATCAGTCTGTTTCAGCATGTATAAATGCACCCTGGCATAAAGCAGGCTGAAGCCAAACACTAACACACACCAAGTGGTAGCCCGCTTTTGTGGATTTCTTAGCATGCATGTGTAGGCAGCCTACCATAAACACATACTGCCTTTTACCGATTTATTTTCTTTAATGGAAACAGGTCACTGCTACGTAATACATTATACCACATTTTCAAACAACACTATTTTCCTGTTGCCATATCTCTGTATACTGCTCCCTCCTGAAACTCCTTTAAAAGCAGTCCTTTAGAGTGCCTCCGCCTACACGTTCTCACTGAGTATTTCCATTAGATGGAAACAACTGATCATCAGTGTAGATAGTCCTTAAAAACCCAGAACCTTTCTACTTCAATTTTTTTCATTCTTTTGATGCTCATACCTATTGAAAACAACATATTTGGTAGCTATTCAAAGTTAAAAAACTCTTAAGTTTTTTACCCAGATAAGGGTGCCAGAAGACCAGTAAAACACTCCATCATTACGCAGCTTATGTCTGTAAGAAGTTCACGCCCTCAGGTACAGGAAGGGAGTTTGCAGGAACAAAATTAAAATGTTATTATTTTCATTTGATAATTACTCATATTTACAGAACTCAATAGAAAGTGGACGTTACCATTGGAAAGTAACACTCCAATGATGTTAAACAATACGTAGTAAGTTATTAACAATGACTACAAACAGCTCATTGTTCTACTACATTCTATCATAGAAGGTATTTATGATAACCTCATCATACTTATTTTTCCCCTCCCTCATAACACAGAATCATGGCAAGCCATTTCCCCATCAGTAGACAATGGCACATATTGCCGTAGTAGAGATACAAGTTTGGTTTACTTGGTGAAATAATCTCTTAAGAAAGAAGACCTGTATTTAGAGGGTAGGTTTTTTTAACTGCTAGACTGAAGATATACTATCAGGAAAACAGAAACGTAACCTAATGGCAGCCTTAATAGGAATTACTTGAGAGATTTTCCAGTTTTCCACTTTGACAGAGACCTGTGAAATTCTTCAAAACTTCTAGTTGCTACCCACTTCTGAGCAGGTTTCAGATCACTAGTAGTATTTTGCACTACAGTGTCTTCCTCAAGTTTCGTTTGGGCTCTATCAGTCAGCACTCAGCTTCGTGTTCAATAGAAAATAATCCATCAATAACCAGGGGAAAACAAAAAACCAAACTTACAGTGATTCGCTGATGCAGACTATGGCCCTCTGCCATGTTCACACATCCAGCTGAAGGCAAATCCAGCAGTTTCAGAAAAGACGACTGTTCTCCAAAGATAGTATCTACCTGCTATCAGGTTAAATATATCAGTTATAGTCAAACTTGTCTCTTAACCCCTCATTGTCGTCTATCATGACACATTCCTTGCAACCTTCAGCTCACGAGCACTCTAACTGCATGCTGAAATACCGCTGCCTGGTCACTGCTGGTTATTGGAAGACACTTCTGCCTCAGATCTACGATAGCTGCTCTCCAGCTGACTTGTGCAGCTGTAACTGAGACGTGCTCATCTTCTTGCTACCATGAACTACAGAGGTTCTCAATTACTTCAGCTGAAGAGGTTTGCTTTACCCATAAGTTAAAAAAAAAAGAAAAAAAGACACACAACAACAAAAAAACCCCACTTGTTTCTGGCCCAGGTTACTGGGGTACTAATCTGAATTAAGGCCAGGGTAAGGTAGTGTGCAAAGGAAGCAATAACTGATCTATCACTACAGACAAAACAGTTGTAAGCACAGATGAAAAAAAATAGGCGCAGAAATGAAAAAAAAAAGTCATAATTAATCCACATATACTAATGGGTAACCTTCTGGTTTGATCTTATCAACGGACTTGCTATCTAGCCCTGACAAAGCGAGTCTGAGATTCATCAGTCTTGTTTCACTTGTTTCATTCCTGCACTGTTTCTCACCGTCTCCTGTACCTGACTGCCTCGTAAACAACCCTTTGTGTCAAGGAGCAGTAAAATTCTCCTTCCTCCGTTCTCTGGAGGCTGGTTAGCCTACTCCAAGGTGATAATGTCTCTTTGATTATAGACCACAAGATGCATTGAGCTCAGTCACCAAAACAGAGCAGTCTTGCTGTTGTTCCCACTGCTTATCAGTTTAATCACTAAAACTGACAGAAGCCTACCAACACAAGGAAGTTTTGCCATCTTTTAAGTAAGTCAAATCTGTTCATCGATGTCTAAAAAGCACCAGCACAGCACAAGGTAAATGGCAAGAACGGGAAGAAAGGTCTTTCCCTCTTGGCAGCAATGAGCTGTTTTATCAGTTCAAGCTGTATGTGAAACCGCACCTTACACCGAACCTCACAATCCGCAGTAATCCTCCTCTTGTAACAACGATATGTAGTGCTTAGGTGTCTATATCCCGCATCACGTGGTTCCTGCCTGAGAGCAAACACGATGGCAGTTAATCATTGAGAACCGACAAATCCCCAAGACCTTTCTTCTGGACTTTCACCTACATAATATACATGCACTCGCTCGCCTTCCCTTCTCCCACAAAAAGGTGTTCTAGTCCACATACAACTAATTGCGTATACACCTTTCCCTTTCTCCATTATTTTTCAAGAATTGTCCAACCTCTTTCCCAAATGGCTTATAACCAAAAGAATCCAGTGTCGGAAGCGACCCAGCAAGGCCCTGGAAGATGTAATTGAAGCTAACTTTGCAAGTTACCAGCAATGAGACCTGACTTCTTCCACTACGACATCGCACAGCAACAAGGGCACTAATACAGACCGCCTTCTCAAGGATGTTGCCCGGGGTCTTCCTCATGGCTTGTGACATCAGTCTAAGCAACAGGCAAAACGATAAAGCCTGTGCTGTGAACGGTTAACGTCTAAGCAATGCTCAAGCCTACCCCTCTTACCCGCTGGCTTTAGACAGTGACAGCACATTACTGCCCGCACCTCAGGATTTCACAGAAGAGAAAGTAGCCCAGCACTCAAAGGAGTCTGTTCAAGCTTTCTCCTTCTACTGAAGAGTTACCGCTCAGGCCAGACTGCATCTTTCTTAACCTCATCTAAATGACAGTCACTGAGAAACCTCAGAAAAATATTTACATTTAGATTTAACCGGCTCCTGCTGAGCTCCTACTAACTCAAGAGCTGCTGTTTTGTCTAGCAGTCCCATCATGAGAATTACTGAGTAATGCTAGTAACCAAACACATTGTTCGCTTAGAGCATGTTGCTTAGCCTGTTTTAACGTGAGACACTTCCACAAAATATGCAAGGTCTTCTGGTGACTTAAATTAATACCCTTCTAGGGGGGAGGAGAGGAAAAAAAAACCAAACACACCACCACACCCCAAAACAAACTACACAACAGAAAGAGGGTCTCAAGATTCTTCTCTCAGCCTGCACGAAGATTACTACAGTTCTTCATACCTAATAAGTCATAGAAAGGGATGACATTATCAAGCTGATATAGAAAAAATACGTGACAGACTATCACAG
>NW_009626075.1:0-4157 GCF_000690535.1 Cariama cristata | reverse complement strand
GCTCTAAAAACAGTTTACCCTCATAAGACAACAAGCAACAGCTTTCCTGGTTTGCGTTATTAAAGTTACCAATAAAGCAAACTGGAGATGAGCAATAGGAAAAATATAACTAAAGTTAAACTGACTGGAGAGTTTCACTTTTTATTGACTTTTTAGAGGAGCTGAGTTTTAATACAGTGAACAGATCTAACGAAATGAACAGAGCAACACTTCTAGCAATAAGCCAGACTAGATGGAAGTGTAAGACATGCTAAGTTTAGATGCAACCAATTCGGAGACACTCAGCAACATGAGAAAGAAGGGATCAAACATACCACTCTTTAATCATAGATGGAGATAACACAAGGCTTTTCAATAAACTCTTAGATGTTGTGAAAACCCCGCTGTTCCATGAGCAAATAAGCAAGCATAAACCCTGTGAGTGAAGTAGGTCTGGCATGGGGACAGATGTTCAAAGAGGAGAAAGTTCTAGACAGCAAACAGATACTGTGCGAGGGCTGTCGGTGACCTACCGTTCAGAGAATTAGGTTGCACTTTCCCAACTGCAACAAGGATGCACTTCTACAGGAAGCAATTCCACAGGAAGCACACCCATCACTTCACCTGCAACGAGCCAGCTCCCTCCATGCTGCAGGACCCTCACCTTGTTGTAGAACTCCTGCTCCCTGGGACCGCGAGGTGGTGGTTGCAACTGCTTCAGGACAGTCCCATCTGGATGCTGCAGTATACCTGGAAGAGAAGTATTTCTTTCAGGGCTTAGTTTTAAGAGATACAGCTTCATTTTTTTTTTTTTTTTTCCCCAGATACACCATCGGGGCAGCCTGTTTGCAAAGCAGTACTGCTTTCAGTACACGCACAGTGGACTCAAAATTGGCAGCTCCTACACAAAACCCTCAGCAGAGGTTTGCTTGCATTCCTCTTTTTCTAGCCCTCAGATGATTTCTTGGGTCTAATTCTGCTCAAGGCCAACACAGTGCTGGGATTTGACATTAAAAGTTCCAACTAAAAAAAAAAAATAATTCATTCAACTACAAAAGATTACACAGACACTCCCTTTTTAAATAACTGGTAAGTTGTTTTTCCAACAATGCCAAGAAGTTAAAGGAGTTAGTACCAAGTTTAATGTATTTCTCACTAGGCAAAATAGAAATATATGTCCTATGAATATATTTCTATACTAGTGGCATAGAAAGAGTACTTCTATATTACTAGAAGTAGCACCCCTATAGCACGCCATGCTAATCAGATGCTACTATTTGTTTCACCCACAATTACAATACAGAATTTCACCTCAGCCAGGCAACCACCTTCATCATACCTGCACCAAAAAAACCCCAAAACATCTTCCCGAAACAGCGTCAATGACTGTCCACTCAGCAATATTGCCGAGTAGCCACATCAGAAATGCGACTGATTATCTGAGGGTACTCAAGAGATGGGTATGGGCAAGAATGGAGAAAAGTAACTGCATCTCTGTGAAATGCACTCCAAATTTCAAGATCATCAGTTGCAAGGGAAAAAGAAAAACCTACTTCTGGAAAAGAAATTTTCTCCTAGGATTTATTCATAGCTTTTCAGACAGTAATTTATTTTGCTTAGAAGGGAAGGAAAAATATCCATTGTATGCAAAATAGGTTCCATCTTCAGCTTACCACTTGAGGAAATATAACAAAACAAGCCAGGAGCTCTGTGTCCCAAAAAGAGTTTGGAGTTGTAACAGCAATGCTGTTTTCACATTTCAGAAAGCATCATCTCTGAATGGGTTCTGTTGCACAGTCTTGGAAACTAAACAAAATCTGTAGAGCCTAAGATATTTACTTTAAAACAACCACCAGACAGAAAAGTTTTTTCATTAGTTCACTATGCCAAGGAACAAAGAGTGGTTTTAAAAATTTGCATAAAACAGCTCTCAAGTCATTTTCCTTGCTGAAAGTTCAATTTTGTATTCTTTCCAAACCTAGAAAAAAAATATTGCCACACAACAATGGGCAGACTACCACAACATCTTCAAGACACAACAGCTTCTTCCCACGCCTCCAGCACCATACCCTTTTAAATGTGCTGGAAACCACTTCGCAACGTGCACAAAGTATTTGAATGGCACATGTTTTGAATGTGAATTGTTAACAATCGCAACACTAAAAAGGTTTTATAACACATACCCCTCAAAATTCGCACATTGGCTTTGATGATGAGACAAGCAGACAATCTACAAGGTAGAAAGACCACGCAAATATTCCTGGAAGTAGAACCCATACAACGGTTGGACTGATACATATTACTTGAGTTTAATATAACCTGACGTTGTCCAAAGTTCCCTCATTCTCTGGATTTCTTGACAGCCTAGAGCACCTACTCTGTAACTGTGACTGAGGCAGGCCTGGAAACCAAAGACTCATGTTTCGACATCCATCATGAAGATGAAAACTCCATAACCTTCCCTCTGATCTACAGCAACAACCAGAGATACCATCACCTGTAGATCATACTAACATATGGACTCTGGTCATGGGTTTGTTCCAGGGTTCCCAGGGTTTTTCAGCACAGATAGGGAGTAGTAGCGTTTTAATATAGGAATAAGCAGTTTAATATTTCTGAAGCAGCAGAACTACTATAGCAAAATGAAAATTCTGAAATATCTCACAAACATTTCTCTACAGCTCCGCGTGCAAAGCTTGCTAGCATTTTGAAACTCAAATCTACTGCAAAAATAACCAATACAGATGTATGCCCTCTTCTAAACAAAGAAAACTAAAAATTCACATCCAATCCACATGCTTCACTGAACTACAGACACAACCTGTTCTGCACAAACACGCTGAACATTTACTTTAGAAAACATCCTCTGTCCTCTGAGGCTATCTAGTAAGGACTGACCAGCACATATGTGCCACCTTAACCTTTGCATCGGGAAAAAGGGCAGCCAGAGTCAGAAGTTTTATGATTTGCACGACCAAACAAGTCACACCGAAAGAGAATGGCTCCTTTAGCTACAGAATCCCACTAATGGCTTGGGGACCTCCAGCACTTTGGGGGTACAGGCACCAAACCACAGCCAGGTGCTGAAGGCACTAAAAGGTGGCATATCCCATCAGTTCCTATGGAATCAAGCCACAACTCAAGGTGCTTACCTTTCTACACAGGATTTACTGTGTTCTAGGGAAAGCACTATTAAACATAGCAAAGAGGCAACAGTCACAGGGAGCGAAGGCAAAACAGAAAGGTTCTTCAGGAGGGAGAGAACCCTATGGCAAAGAAATTTTAAGGCGTACTTTAACAAAAATTAGTTAAAAAATACTCTAGAAACCTTCAAGTCCTCTGCATGTTTGTATGTGGGGACAGAAGGGAACTCAAGCACAGAGGACAGCAGTGACATGCAGGAGGAAGCTGGGCAGAACAAGGAAGGCTCTGAGCTTGAATCAGTAAACAGCTCAGATAGTAACACCAGCTGGGTACAATCTTCAAGGTGCGTTTGCCATGTTGTATGTGTAGCAATAGAGATATCCTGACAAAAAGGCCTACTGATTTTATAGCTTTAGGCTTTTAAAATGCTAAAGGTTCAGCGGGGTAGAAAAGGGCAGAATGGAAAACAGCAAGAAGGGTGACTACTGCAGGAAAAGGCAGAAAAGGCAACAGAGAAGGGAGAAAACACACCGGTCTCCTCACACATGCTTAAAGTTCTCACAGATTCGGGCATCCAGATTGTCTGTGATATTCCTTACCAGTGCTATTAGCAACTACATATATCCAAATATCTGGCCTCTAGCTTCACAACAAAGACACTACGGGGAGCAGCACTGCAGAATTATACATGACCCTGTATCTTTAGCATCTCGACTGCCTGCACTCCTACACACATCTGTAAAGAAATAAAACAAGAAGATTCAGTTACAAAAATGAGAGCTGTGAGTGCCAGAGCAGCTTTGGTCTTCACTTAAATGTAAAACTCAGTTTCTAACGTGAGATCATGAACTATCGTGGTACCTCTGCAGGAAAATCTTGGTCTTGCTCATTAGATGTAGTGGAGCTAGCTTTATCTAGTCCAGTGGATTAGAGCTGCACTGACAATATAGATGTGTGTCACCTGTGTTCTCTTAATTCAACTGTGATAAAATCGACATGCCAAAGGTGAGGCTCTCCCTGAAGTGAGCCTTTTT
>NW_009626074.1:0-25279 GCF_000690535.1 Cariama cristata | reverse complement strand
GAGCCTCTGTTTGCGTGGGGTTTGTAGCTTTGCCCCCCCGCAATCCGGAGCGGGAGCGTGTTTTTCCTCACAAAACCCCGTCGTGTTCGCGTTACAACGGCATACTTCGGGTTCTGCGTGGCTGGCTGTGGCCGCTGCGTGTCATCTGTCCCGGCCCATGCGCGTATTTCAATCCCAGGAAAGAAGGGGGAAGTTTGAAAGAGTTGGGATTAGTTTTATGTCGGGGTGTGCGTAATCTTTTGGTGGCTTTGTGTTTCCTGAGGGAAACTCTTGGAGAAGAACTGGTTCTTTCCACGCTGTACTTTTGCTCTCGAGTTAAAAATGTGATCGTTAGCTTGGAGATTTAAACGTTGAATGTAACTGAAGGCGAGGTAGAAATTAAAATTGGAATATGCGTGACCCTTAAATAGGTGGAACGAGAATATGGATGATTTTGTGAAGCTGAAACAATAGTTTGCAATCTTTTTGCAATTTTCCTAGAGTTTCCTTATCATCTAAAGATCAAATATGGACCCTGAAGCTGAGATAAAGAAGCAAGTAAACCCTTTCTACTGCAATGTAAGTGCTCCTGACTGAAAATTATAACCAATACAAAATAATTTTCATAGAACAAAGTTGGACTAAACCAAGTGTGAACTCTTTTTTTTTTTCACTTGAGTGAAATTGATAAATAGCACTGGAGTTGAACTTATTTTGCTGTCTTTGTCGTGTTTGACTTGGATGTGTGTCAGGAGCCAATTTATTAAAATGAATAATTTTAATAATATTATGTTTCTAAATAAAGGCGTTCTTTTAAAGGGGAAGATTAAACCGCAGCTCATGTTCAGAAAAGAAAAATCCTAGTTTATCTGTTTCTCAGGTTTATTGCTGTTGTTTCTAAGCATCTTGGGTTTTTTTAGAAGAGGAGAAAATATTTGGCCTGCCTTTGTTAGTTTGCATGAATTTAAGCCTAATCTTCTCCTGTTGTGAACCGGCCCAGGCATAAACCAGCTGCGATTGGAAAACTTCACATGCCTGTGGGTGAGGCAGGCCCCAAACTGATCAGAGTGAGTGTGTTAGTCTGAGGAGAACTGGCTCATCTTAGACAGGTGTACTGGCCATGTTACAATTACGCTGTGCTTCTGGTTCAGACTTGGTTAATAGTGTGTGAGGAAGATCTTGGATCTGTCTTTACTTATCCACACAAAAAATATGCTAGGAGATAGTTGCAGGGTTCTGGAGACGTCTGAAATTTTTAAGTGATGTGGAGATTCCTTTTCATTCCACTGTGTTTTGGTGGTCTTGGAGTCCCCTAAAGAAAAGTTGTAGAAACTACTTTAGTTTGTCTTTGGAGGAAAGTACTTTTGTAGAACTTACCTATACTGACATTTCGATAGCAGATTTGTTTTGTTTTGATATCAGTGGTATTTTTTTCCTGTCGGTTTGTGTGCAACGCTAGAAATACTTCTCTTTAACCTAGATTTGCAAAATCTGGTGTGCTTCTGCATTAAACTTGCAGACTCACTTCCTTGGATTCAAACACAAGACGGTAAGATCAGTTTTTGAATGCACCTTTTGTCAGATCTAACAGATTTATTTAGCAATAGAATATGGGTTTGAAATCTAATTTTTAACGTAGCGTTAAATTGTGCAATTTCAGATATTTAGCTAGTTTTGTTGCTTTCCTATTTTGTTTACTGCAATAAAGTAGAACGTAGTTTCGTACATTAGTCCTATCAGAAAATGTTGTACAACTTTATATCGCGTTCGGGATTAGTAAAGACAATACATGAGAATACATGCTGTTAATGCAGGATAGAATGATTTAAATCGTGGACAATCTGGGGAAAAAAGATGTATGTCTCTTTCAAGTTTCATGTAATTATGTATTCACCTGAGCTAATCTGTGGTGTTGGTGTTAATTTAACTTATTTTATAAATAATAAAATGTTTGCATTGTTATTTTTGCATCTTAACTGTCTGTCTGTCTTCCTTGTTGGTTGATGACTTGGTAACTTAGGTTGAAGAAGCATTGAAAGCTCATGGCATTGGTAAGTGCAGGATTTTTTACTTCCTACTCTGTTCCATACATGCATGTTCTATACATGCACCTTTCTCCCCACCCCAATGTAGTTGTTTATTAAATAAACAAGAAAAAGATTCTCTCAAGACTTGTGCTTTAAGACCTGTCTTAATGACCTTCTTTAATGACATAACTATCTAATCCTACAGAAATCAATAATAGGAGCAAGAGGTATGCAAAACTTAAAAAGTGCTAGCTACAATACTACAGATCACCTATGTTAAAGTTTTGAGAACCTTAAAGAATTCAAGACCTTAGAGACCTTCAAGATTTAAAATATATTTTAAAGACCTATGCTTCTTAAAGCATGTAGAAATACTTTCTTCTGTATATACCTTATATTTGTTTTTTTACATGTTCTTATTAAAAATATCTTAAGTAGCTGAAGCAAAGTACTTCTAATAGGTTTAATATATCATTATACCTTCCCCAGGTCTTCATGAACTGGTCTAGTTTCAAAAGGAGTGAAGGTGAATGAAGGTTTACAGTTGAATTGGCAGACAGTTATCATGTCTCTTTATATCTTTTTTTTTTTTTTCCTAAAAGGATTGGTTGGCCACTAAAAAACTTGATGAGTTCTAGTGACCAGAATATGATTTGAGTTATTAGAGTCTTTGTAGGTTTATCTTCATACCACTTTATTTCTTTTCTTTTACTCTTCTGATCTTTTCCTTAAGGTCATTTCAGAAGGTTGGTGGTAACATGGCTGGTATTAAGCAGCATCTCATTGGCAGGAATGAGCTGTCAGCTTCATCAGTTGTCAACGCAATATAGTTTGTAACTTAAATCATAGAATCACAGAATGGTTTGGGTTGGAAGGAACCTTAAAGACCATCTAGTTCCAACCCCCCTGCCGTAGGCAGGGACACCTTCCACCAGACCAGGTTGCTCAAAGCCCCATCCAACCTGGCCTTGAACACTTCCAGGGATGGGGCATCCACAACTTCTCTGGGCAACCTGTGTCACTGCCTCACCACCCCCACAGTGTGAGGGTTCTTAAATACTCAAGAAAAGTTTTCATGAAGATTATCTCTGTAATCAAAGCATATGTGACTCTTAGCTGGTGTTGTTTCAGGCACTGCTATTTATTTATTTATTTCTATGTAGTAAAATGCTGAGCTTTCTGAATTTCTGAAATCCTGTTCTTGTTATTTTCTCATAGTGAGTGCATTAAGCCCCTATTCAAGGAACAGCAACTCGCTTCCTTTGCATGCTTGGCATTCCACTCCCAAACACACAGAATCTCATCCCATCCAGATGTCTGTCTCTCTCCAGCTTCCTCAATGGCAGATCATGTTATGTGGTCATCTCTGTCTTCTCTTTCTTAAGGTTCTGAAGCCCCAGCCATATCACATGCCATATGTAGACAGAAAAGAAAATGTTGATTGGGGAGGGCATAACTGCAGGCTTTTTGAAAAAGGCAGCAGGGTTATGGGCTGAGTCAAGAGCCCTGGCAGCATGTGGGCCTGCAGTTTAAGCACCTCAAATTCAGTGAATTTAAACTGAATTGCTGTGATGTATTGGATTAAAGTATCCCTCAAATTTATGAAATGAAGCTTTGTTCATTATAGAACAAAAGATATTTGCACTGTAGTGAATCAGTTGGGCTTTTTCCTTGTTGCAGGTTGTCTTCCACATGAACTTAATTACAGCCATAATTACTTACAATTTAAGCTACTATTTAATAATTTAATTTTGTGATGTATGTTTGAACCCATGTTGTGTGCTAACTAGTGGCTTGATTGGTCTTCCACTCTGCCTGCTTTGTTGAATTACCTGACATTAAATAACTTTGTTATTGTTTGATTTAAATGTTTTTTGTCCATTTTTTGCCCAAAAAATCTCATAGAACTTTCAAAGCTAAGTATAGCTTATTTTTCTCATGTCAACAAAAGCTTGAAGAGTTTTCTTTTAAAAAAATCCATTATCATACCAAATTGGTTTCTGTACTTACGATTTTATTTCTATTTCTGGTTTGTTTTTTATTTAGTTAAAACAGCAAGTGGCTCAGGGGAGCAAGTGAAAACACCTGTAAAACTTCCTGATTATGGTAAGAATGTTTAATGCAAAAACCAAACAAAAACCCACAAACAATAAAAAACAACCAACCAACCAAAAAACCAAACAGTGGAAGAAATAAAATGTTTTGAGGTACAGTGTAACAAGTGATGTCTAGACCTTAGCAGGGAATTAGTTTTTGTTCATTGTGTTTTCCATCTGCAGTAGTATTTTGTAATAATACTTAAAACAACATTTGCAAACCAAATGCTATAAAAAGAGTGAAAATAGGATTGGGGGATAATGTTTCTCAATAACTGCCCTAATTTGTGATGTGGGGCCATGTATGAGCATGGATTCACTTGAATGTGAATTTCTCAGCGTATTTTCTCTAGGCCACAGGTTAAACTTGGGAGTTCATTTCATTTTGGCGAGTTTTTGTGATGTGACTTGAGACCAGGAAGACTGATTGATAGATGGATGATGTGGGATTACATAAAATTGATTTTATTTTACAGTGCAAACTGAGCCAGAGAGGTTTCATGGACAGACCTTGGAAGAGCAGCTTAACACGTGTAAAGATTCAGAACCTGCGCTTGGTGAGAGCTTTACTGCTGTAGTTGTTTACTTGTGTGATGTTTACTTTTAAAGAGTATTGATTAATTTTTTTTACATGTAAAATTAGGTAATGTGTAATAAAATCTTACTATGTTTAAACTGAGTACCCAATAGTGTGGTATAAAAGTGACTGATCTTGGTGACAAAAAATCATTGGATTTGGCCTGGAATATTTTTGATTAGGGTAGGTGCCACATACTGAGAATATTCTCTGGAAACAATCTAATGACAGAAATGAACTTTGACTTAAATGATAGCTAATATTCTTTGCAGTTTAACTGCCCATCCTGTGGAGGAAAGGGAGAGTGGAGTGGACAGGAAAAATAACTACACAGGCATATATTAAAATACATTCCCTCCTAAATAGTTACCAAAGAATTGTTTCTATTATTTTTTCAGATAATTTTTTTTTAAAAAAATTGTCAACTCCTATGTGGTAAACATAAGGCATTTAAAAAAAGTTCAGTTTTGTATCTTTGGTGTTGATGAAGTCTAGACACCCAAAAGATAAAATAACTGATCGTTCTAAAAATCTTGATTCACTGCACGTTTGGCATGCAGTAGTAATCGTTTCCTTTAATGTCTCTCTTGTAACTAGCACTGATTATTTGTTTCAGCAAGCATCAAATTTCCTAACTCATTTTTTTATCAATACAGGACTTAATTATATAATTGAATACCGATCAAAAGATAATTTCCCTTTTCTCTATGAATGTCAACTGTGCCACTGCAAAACAGGACTGAGTAACATGTTCATGCATGTTTGTGGTTCCAAGCACAGACTGGCATACCTGGTAAGTTTTGAGAGTAAAGGGGTTTTGTTTGTGTTTTTTTTGTGGTGTTTTGTTTTTGTTTTTGTTTTTGTTTTTTTTAATGTAATGATTTAAGTAGAGAATTTGCTAGTCATATGATTTAAAAAAAAAAATAAAATTAAGATGTTACATAAGCTTTTGTGAAAATGTGTGTGTTTGTATTGCAACTGTACAACTGTGATAAATGGATTTAAATCAGGTTGTCAGCCTGTCCATTGCTGACACTCAGTTTTTAGTTTATTCTGTTTTGGTTGACCAGTAATGCCAATAATGAAATCTACAGCTAAAATTGACTAGAAGTAGGTTTTGGGCTAAATTTTGTATTATCTTAATGAACTGGATCAATGAAAAAATTGCGCCATCTTTCAGATGCTTTAAGTTGAAAGGAACATAATTATAAATGAACATGATATGTATTGGACAGAGGCTGTGACTTGGAATCAGGAAAAAAAAAGGTTTTATTCCCAGTTTTGTGGCTGGATAAGCCACGTAAGTTCTGTACCTGTTTTATGGAAATTTGCAAAGCTCTTAAGGGTCATATTGGCCCACAAATGTTTAAATACATAATTTTTTTCAGTATGTTTAGAGAAATGAGACTGTTCAGTCTTTGACTGTTTACTTGAATGTATTTGTTTAGGATGGGCTTTAACAAAACTGAGAAAGCAATATTCTGAAAAGTATTTTGATACTTTCCATAAAATACCTGCTCAGTGTTGGTACTATATCCCATGTATCTTAAAGTCATAGGAAGTTGAGTTTGTATAGCGTTTCTGAGGCAGTTTTTAGAGCTCAGAGTTTTAGTGTTATCAGGTGTGTTGCAATGGGTCTGCAATGTCCTTTGTAAACATCATGCTCTTTCTGGTCATTAATTCAGATGTGTATGCTGAGTTTTGATGTTCTCAGCTCTTGTATTTCTGGTGTACTTTGAACTATTTCCTGCAATTCTGAATCTTATGCTTGTTAACTGCATCTCTGCTATATTCTTAAATACTGTAACATATAATAATTCAACAAGGATAACTTTTAAGTCATGCACCTGGGATGGATTAACCCTAGGCAGTGGGAAAGGCAGGAGACTAAATGGCTGGAATTTGCTCTGCTGAAAAGGAGCCCGGGGTCCTGGTGGATAATAAGGTAAAGATAGGTACCGTACCTTGGCACCACTGAAGGCTAACTGCAAGCTGAGCTATACTAACAAGGGTATAACCAGCAGATCAAAGGAAGTGATTATTCCACTGTTCTTGATACTTGTTAGGCCATATCTAGAATATCGTGTCCACTTTTGTGCCACTGCAGACAAGAAAGCTATTGATGAAATTGAGCAAGTCCAGTGGAGAGCTGCCAAGATGGTCAGGGGGCTGAAGCACTTGCGCTGTGAGGAGAGGCTGAGATAACTGAGCTTGTTCAGGCTGGAGAAGAAAAAGTGTTAGGGGGATCTAATAGTAGCCCTCCAGTACCACAGGAGAGGTTATTAAAAAGGCAGAATCAGGCCCTTTAATGGCAGTGCTTGGCAGGAACATGAATTCAAACAGGGGAGTTTCCTACTTTATATAAGGAAGATCTTTCACTGTGAGGGCAGGCAAGCATTGGAGCAGGTTGCCCAGAGAGATGGGGGAATCTCTGTATTCAGAGGTTTGTAAGAGCCAAGTGGACAAAGCCCTGTGCAACCAGTTCAGTGTTCAGTGTCAACCCTGTTTTGAGCTGAAGATTTGGTTTCAGTCCCCTAAATTATTCTGTGATTCGATATGTAATTGTTTTAATAAGTTCTGCTATGTATCTGTAAAAGTTGATTTATCTCCCATGATTATTAGCTGTGCTAGATGTGGAAAGAGTTGTGTATGATAAAGTGTGACTTCAGGATTTGTGTTTCCTTATTTTCTAGAAACAACATTATCCTGAGATAGCAGAATCTGATGAAGTTAAGGGTAAAGGCTCTGAACTGAACAGAAAAGTTAGGCAAGTTGCATTAACAATTGAGAAGAAAGAAGGAAGAAAACAAATAAAGGTACATTTCATTAAGAATTCCAGAAGTTTTATATTTATTAAAAAAAACAAGGAAAGTAGTTTCTGTTAGAGTGGGCAGATCTGCTTTGGATGGTAAGAAAATCTTGCTTTTTTAACCTCTATTACAAGTGGCTTTTGTCATCTTAATAATTCTTCCAGGATTATTCTGGACACAATTTCCCACTAGTCACTCCAGTCATAAGTATTTCTCTTGTTTGAAATAATACACATGCTACCTGAGTCTACAGAAATATGACTCTAGAGTGCACAAGTAACACAAAATATCTATATTAATATTTAATCAATGTTTGTAAAATAACTTGTTTCATTGTTGCTGGGAAACTACCTTTATGACTTTTCTGAATTAGTTTCTGCAATGTTAGCATCTTGTGGCAATTCTTGGAAGAGCCAGGTAAAAATTCTGGTAGTATAGAGGGAAGTGTGGGAATTTGCAGGTTGATATGAGATTATCAGCAATGCCGTGGGATCACAGGAGTACCATAAGCTTAAATTCTTGGCGAACTGCGCCCTTAGAAGCGTGTTCTTATGAAGACATCTTCATATTGCTTTCTTTTGATGTTTACACCGCAATAGTACTTAAAAATGTTTCCCCCCTTTATCTGGGCAGGATATTGGCAAAGTTTCTTCTCAAGGTGTACCTTAACACTCTGATTTGTGACAAGCTTCCTCAAGTGCTCAGTGTTCTTTATGGTATGCATGAAATTTGTTTTCTCCATCAATTTCGATGTCTGTCAACATCCTGCTTGTTGAGCAGGGTTTCTTGGCAAGATCTCTTGCTAGTGCTACTTAATGTGCAGAGGCTATGTCTCTTTTCAAAATGGAGTTCACAATGTAACTGTGTTTGAGCTCACTATGTCCTGCCCATCTGAAAAAAGACCCATGTTTCTTACTGTGCGATGCCATCACAGCTAGGCTCAAGGATGTGAGTGCCTGTACTGATCCTCCTCTTTTGTGATTAAAAAAAGGTGTGAGAATATTGGAAGATCAAGTCTTACTTCTGGAAAAAATGCTCTAGAACGGAGAGATTTCAGATCATCATATTCAGTCTGTCTGCATATCCTTCATTTTTAACCTCTGCTTAAAAAGATAAACAGAACTATTGGCAGCAACTTTTTCTTTTGACCTGCTTAATTAAAATTTCTTCTTGACTCGAGACTGTGTATTTTACTTGAGATTTATGTTAATGGATATAGAAATAATTAATTCCAACTATGTTTTGTAGACTGTTTTGTTTTTCTAGGAAGTTTCACTACATCCATATTAAATCCATCCTTGATTGGAGGAACTTTTAAATGGTGTGTGCTTAACCTGGTTTAATTTTACTACTGTATTTTCTGAAACGAGCTATTAGATTTTTTTAATTTTTTTTTTTTTTTTTTTTAGCTCTAACAAAAATTTAATTGTGGTAAATAAGTGTCCAGGTAACTGAATTACTGACTTTTTGAATATCCATTCAGGGGTTTACACATATGTCTTTAACACTACTGATCATATCTCCTTAAAAAAATAAATATGTAACTCTGATGAAATACCTATGGAATAATTTTATCCACAAAATAGCTAACATAAGTGGGTTTTATTTTTAGGTTGTTACAGATGCTCCGATAATGAGGAGGAGATGGCAAGAATGTAAGTGTGGTCAGTGGGATGTAAACTGTACATTTCTAATTTGGGTAAAGTCCATTTGATCTAAATCAGCTTGATTTAAGGGCAAATTGAAAGATTTGGTCAGTAATTGTAGTGTGAGCTGCATTTTGTACGGTTCATATTGAAAGTTTGATGGATGAAGACGTTCTTCTATGGGCGATGTAACTAGAGAGACCTATTTTATATGCCTTTGTTCTCTCTCCCTCTTTCCATCCCAGTCCCCCTCGCTTCCCAGGATCCTTTAGCTATGATTTCTTTTTATCTGGTAACTGCTGTAGTCTCTGCAGCGCTAACTACTCCTGAGCATTTTGGTGAACTGGGCAAAAGGAGCAGATTGGAGCTCCATGCGTGTATTTAATTTGAAGTCCAGAAAGCCAGATAGAATTCTTGAAGTGCAGCTATAGCTTTTATCTATGGAAGAAAACTTTGTACTTTACTAGCCATTGGTACTCACAAAATTGTAGGAACGTGGTACCTGTGAGACTTCTCCAACTCAGTTTAATCTTTCAAAACTCATTGCAATACGATGTGATTCAGATGGACAGACAGTACAATTGCACGCCACTTTAGGAAATGACTAAAAATTGCTATGAGACCCTCATTCTTAGAACTGCATGAAAAATAAAGATTTGAATTAAAACGAATATACTTAATTTTAATGTATATTAGTATGTAAATGGTCTCTTAAAATAGCTCAGTAGAAGTAATGAGAAGATTATTTCTATAATGATCTAGATTAGCAGTGTTGTACTCTGAAAAGACATCCATTTTGAATCAAGGAAAGTGTTTTGAAATAACTTGAATCCTATTCAGATCACGTTTCTTGACTGTAACCTATTGGTTAATGTGTCTAATTTCGCACATGGCTATGTGTCATTCTCCTATATTTATAATATTTCCATCTTTTAAGAAATAAATTTATGTAATTATAACCAGGGTATAAAATATTTAAAACTTTGTTATCAATTTGTAGTTCATATTTAATATGCTGTCACATAATAATGCTTATAAAATTATTCTTAATGTTTGTAACTAATAGTGCACAGAAACAGAGCTAGTTGAAATTGAAGTGCAGTTTTAGAACCCTCCTCTATCAAGATAATGTCAGTTGTGCTACATTTCAAGCATGTTTGTTTAGATCCTAATGCAGATGACAGCCCTTCAAAAGCTAAAGTTCAGCATGTGGATATGTCACTTAGTAATGAACAAAAACCAGATTGTAAAAATAAGGATGGAAAAACGCCAGACTCTACTCAAGGTAAGAGAGAAATAATTTTTTTTATTAGTTTTTTTTTAACTTTCACCAATACATGAATTATTTACTCTCTATGTGCCTGTTTATAGCTTCTATAGTTATCTGCTATAGAAGATGAATTTGCACAGTATGTGGATGAGTTTGGCGTCTGTGGCAGAGGAAAGAATAATCCCAGTGTTTGTGAAGAAAACCATCTAGTTTTACTTAACGTCGCTAGATACTTTAGAACAGAAACAAGACAAGATTCACAATTAGAAATTTTTACTATGCCTGTTTTTGAGGGAAGGGGCACAAACTCTTTTGGGGCATATAAGCTGTTCTTTGGTCTCAGGAAGAAAAAAAAAAAAGGAAAAGCTGCTTGCCAGATTGTTTAGAACACAAGAAGAATAAAAAGGAAATAGACTGGATGGATTTTTCTTTTTTTTTTGAACAACATCTGAAATATTTGACTAATGCTTATTTTATTGAAAACAAAACTAGAATTAAATATAAAAATCAGTGAACACCATGTAACTGAAGAAACACCAGAAATTGCTGCTTGGTTGTAGACTTAATGTCAAAGGTCAGATTAGGGTTCTCTCTAAATGCATTATAATTTTTCTCATTCAGAATATTTCTGATCAGAAATACAAACTCATGCTTCACGGCTGAACCAAATCTTTGATTTTTATGTTCAGTTTTTATTTTATTTCTTCACAAGATACCTTACTTACACCTTCAGGTTTTATTGATAACATCTTTAAAAAAAAATTCCAAGCAAAGAATACTTTTAAATTAAAATATTGGAAAACCGTTACTAAATATACTGGTTTTATTGTTTTAGATGAAAAGAATGTTCAAGAGGAGCAGGAAAAAAGTCAGAAAGAACAGGCAGAACCAGATGAGAAGGTTGAACCTAATAAGGCTATTGAAAGCAGCAAAGGCAACAAGACTGAAGAAAGCAACAAAGGCAACAACTCAGAAAAGTAAAACAAAAAAAAAAATCCATCACCCCCAAGAATCAAAACCCTTTAAATTTACTCAAAGGAAAATGTTGTAGATAATAATGCTGTACATTGGATTTGCATAGAGTATGCCGTGATAGTAAAATGCTTGACTCCTGAAATTGTGCTCAGCTGTAAACTTCTCATGTCAACAGAAAACCTGGTGTATGTAAAGTGACCTCACATTTTGCTCTAGATGCAATTAGTTTTTATATTTAACTGTGTTATCATTAAGGCATAATCCTTATGTATTACAAGTTCAAAAAGGATGTTCCCTCATGGTTTTAAAAAAAAAACAGTTATGGATTCACGTCAGATAATTAGGGTGGTGTATGAACTGATTTTAGAAGGACAAGATAATCAGTAAATCGCTGAAACAATTGGGGTTCATCTTTACAAAAGATTCCATGGAAGAACAATAAGAATAATTGTGTGTGGTTCTAAAATGATGAAACTGTGTTTGCTGTTTGTAAACATCTTTATTAGCAACGGTATTGTGAGTTGAGTTTGAGCTATCAGCCTTTGCGTGAGGGGGATATCTCCAACAACAATCATCTTTGTGCAACACCAGGAAAGCATTCGCTAAGGAATGTACATGCATCAACCCAAACAGAAGACTTCTGTTTCAACAATTATTTCTTTGGTTTTGCTCTAATGACATTCTCTTGGCATATTTCTTAACTTTAAACCAGTAGTATCTCTCTCAGACATTGAGGGCTAACACCTTTTGCTTGTTTACTGTCACCCAGCAGGAGGAGACGTTTTCTTATTCATGAAATAACTTTTTGTAGGACTTTTGACTCTCTATGGGGCAACTGCTAAGGAAAAGGATTAATTGAAACCAGATTTAAATCCAGATTTATGAATCTTTGTGTTGATTTGTCTGGCTTTCAAAGAGCTGCAACTGTTCTTAGTCTGGAGAGTGAACTAGTTCGTGAAAACATCAAAAATAGGGAACTAATAAAAGCTCAGATATCCACATCTGGAAATGCTGCTGTCTATTTCTACCTGACACTAATCCTCATTGTGCAGTCCTGTACTTAAAATTTAAAGAACAGCATCCTTTGCAAAATCACTTAATGTTATTCTTTTAATCCTGTTGTTCTGAGAGATCCTGGGTAGCTATGAGCAGCCAGGTGTTTCAGCGAGAGACTGATTTGGAAGTTAGTTACTAAATTAGGACTTCAGCTTGTTCTTTACTTTTGTGAGACTCCTGAGAGATGTGAGCTCAATATATAGTTTCTTAAAAGGAGTAAGATCAGATTCTCATTGACAGCAAGCAGTCAAATGATGTTTCCACTTTAAAGATTCTGCAATATCAGTCTGAGAATTTCTGGTACTCCTAATTTCTCTGTAGTGAAATTCTGCACAGACAGTCATCCAAAGATATAAATTATTTTATTTAGAGTTCATTAAAGGTATCACCTCCTTTTACTACACTTTTGATTCCTCAGAAAGATTTCAAGAAAGAGGAGGGCTTAGGCTTGGCAGTCATATGGTTTTGGTTAATTTAGAAAAACCAACCACTCAGCCCAGTTTCCTGGGCTTGCAAAAGGATGGAATGCATCTATAGTAGTTGTAGTTGCAGAACAGCACAAATATGGGTTAGTAACTTTTAGCCATGTGAATCTTTGTATGCCCAGTATCTCTGTGGCTACATTGTAAAATACTTCCTTTTATAGCAGAATTTTTGTAAAGGCATGTTTGTGAAGTGCTGATAAAAATCATATGGTAATTAGGGGCCTTGTCTTTCTGCAATGCATATAGAAAGCTTACAGCTTTTACTACCAATGTCAAACTTTTTTCTTAATTCTAGGTTTTAGAACTTATCTACTAGCTAATCACACTAAAAAAAACCAACCGTAAATAATTTTTACAATGATATCTGGGACCACTGGGATTTCTGCAAGGAAATAATATGTGACATTTCAGAATGTGTCAGAACTACTGTAGTAGTAGTGTGTTGGGAATTTAAACTGATAATCCGTTACTGAGTGGGTACACAGTTTTGATAGATCAATCAACTGTATACTGGCTTGCTTATTTATTTATTTTATCTTAAGGTGTGGGACCAGTAAACAGTCGCAGGAAGAAAACGAGGAAGTTGAGGTGAATATTTTTCCATTAATGGGTTGCTCCAGTTTACAAATAGTTGGGGAAATAATTACTTTAATATGTGATTGGCAATTATGTTTGCTTTTGCTTATTCAAATTAATAATATTATTGACAATAAATTAGATCTAAGATACTAAACAAAACTATTAAGAACAAGGTTTTATCCTACTTTGTAATGAGAACACATCTACACATTTCATACAAACACACACGATTTAATTAGAGCAAGAATCTAGAATAACTATACTAATAATTACTATTTACTTTTAGTTATTATTACTGCACATAATAGATCTCTTGACTTTTTTTTTTAATATTAAACAGCAAGAATTTACAGCAAATCCTGAAGAATTCAAGAGTCAAGAAGAACTGTTGGGTTATTTGGTGAGTGTTAAATCTTACCTTGCAATGTAATTTTTGGAAAAAAAAATAAATCAGAAAATTACTAAGTTTAAAATATAGCAAGTAACATAAAAGCCAAGATGTAGTCAGTCTGCTAATCTAACAACATATTTTGTCAGAAAGTACGATTCAGAATAAAATTAATATCACTGAATTTATAATATATCTCTATTCATTCTAAAGTTTCTAGACAGGGTTTTTGCCAAAGTACTGGTTTACTGTCAGAGGAGTGACTTGCATTGAAAATCAATGCATTGTTCTCAAATATAGCTTCACTCCACTCCTGAACTACATGCTTAAGTAAAATGACCTTTTAAAATTTTTTTCCCTTTCTTTTATAATTGTTCTGTTATTTTCAAATGAGGAATTTGGAAAGATGTAATGGAATAACAGAAGGAAGCAGAATGAAGAAAAATATCTGAGATATGCAGAAAGGAAAGAAGTAATTTTTAAGAAATGAAATACAATTTGTACACTTAAACAACAAGAAAACCCCAGCAAAACCATAAAGAACGTTACCTATTCCCTTCGTAAAGCAAGTGGCAGAACACGGGTTCTGTTCAGTTATTATGTACACGTTCACAGCAGAGGCACAATCAATAACAATGGAAAACTAGCAGTTGCCTCTTTTTAGATGTATTAACAATATTTGTGATCTTGCATACGAAAATGGTGGTTTTATTAAAAGCATCAGTAACAAACTGTACGAAAATTTTTACTGATAGTTGCTGTGGCTCAGCTACTGCATGGTAATTTAAGCAGTATTGACTATCATGAAATCTTTTTGCCCCTTTTTAATAGGGAATTATTAGGTGTAAAGATTGCCCCTGGCTAATAAAACTTGATTATGTTTTGAGGCATCCCCTTGCTTAGTATGATTGTCTTCCAAGAACTAAAAAGAACTGTTGGGAGTGTGATTTGAACAATGTTCTGTTTTGGAAAGTTTGAAAATTGTTTAATATTAGCTTCTGCAGTAATTTTTTTAAAAGCTGCATTACGTGTTTCTATTGGTGTTGGATTCAAAAGGTTTCTTGTGTAGTGGAAACTAATTTTACAAGTATCTTTTTTGGACTTGCTGTTCGTATCATAGCATAATTCCATTTGTTCAATTATTATCCATACTGTATGCTTTTTAAATTGTGAACATCAGTATGCTCAGCTTTGTCATTAAAATAATTGTATTTCTTTTATTACCTGATAGCAAAGATATCGTTGCCCAAGTTTAGTCTCCTTTTTTGAGCTAGTTTTTGACAAGATCTTCTTCAAATGTAACTTGTGTAAACCAGGAGAGAGAGATACTATTAGTGTTAAATATATAATATAATATCTGTTATGCTGTCAGATATGAACTCAATGCTAGTTTTTTTATTACTTTTTTCCACTGTCTGGAGTGTTTAAAGGTGTTTGCTTCTAATCCAGGAGACTTGGAATTGTTAGAACAGACCTGTGGTTCTGTTACATTGTGCCCAGTGGAAGTGTTTTCAGCAGAAATTTGTTAGTACAGGCAAGATGATGACGCACGTCATGCTCTCTGTGAGGGCTGTTGGTGCTAGAATTTGCTCCCCTACTAGAGCTTCAGAGTTTCAAAGACTGCTTTTTCCTTAGCTTTTTGGGACTAAGGAGGTTAATATAAGGCAAGGTGGCATGTATTTTTAAATTCAGTAGTGTTCCGACTTTTTGCTAGTTTCTAGAGAAATGGGTTATGACTATATTGCCTCAGGGAAGTTGTACCCATTCATTTGTATGCAGGTATCTTAGGAAGAGATCAAAATACTTAAGGAAAAGCGTTTTCCTGTATGTGTTTCCAGGCATATTCTTGGGTTGTTCCTTTTCAAAGGATTGTATCAGGTAGCTGCAGCTTCCTTCTGTTAGGATCCTTTTCCATTCCACTTCTTCACCCTAAAAACTGTATTTGCTTTGTAACTTCAGCCAAGTCCGACTGAAGGATAGAGACATAAAAAATGAGGTTCCTGCAGATTTTGTTTATACATGGTGATACTTCAGTCTTTCAGAAGGAAGATTTTTATATTGTGTGTTGTTTTGGTTTTGTTTTTTTCCTAGCAAAGTTTTGAGATACTGAATGAAGATGATGCATCGTTTATCCTAAAAGTTACACAGACTCTTACAGATGCACTGGTGGAGTATCGCCAGCAGGCTGCATCAAACAAAGTAATGTGGATTTTTTTTGGTTTTGTTCTACAAATCTGTAGATTTCTGTGATTATGCATTTTTATTATTACAGATAGTTTAAACAAAATTGCTGTGGAGACTGTATTGTAAGTTTTGCCCATTAAACACTTGAGTTTTTGTCGTGATGATAGGATAAACTTACAGCTTTTCTGTTGAGGAGTCTTAATACTTCCTGTTCAAAGGTGCTTGTTTGTTTTTTTAATAGAAGCTAAAAATCGATCTTCTCTCATTTCCCATGCTTTTGCTTACATCTAAGTTTTTCTGCTATTTCTGCCCCTTTTCGATTCTAACTTAAGCTTTTCTCCTCTCTGCTGACCTCTCTGACACCCTTGTTCTGTATCCCATTTCCATTCCCAGCCTTTGCTTCATTCACCACGTAATCAAGCATTATTCACATGAATCTTCTTTCTTGTACAACTTTTGCTCCTGCTCTTTGGACTGTTCCCTTTGAGGTCTCTTTCTTCCTCCACTATTAGAAACCCAGTTTTTCCCTTCTCTGCTATTACTTTTGACTGACTTGGCTGTACATAGGCATACTATGGAGGTGTTTTGAGTACTTCGAGGCTGCTGCAGTTGCCACTTGTGTTCCCTATACCTCCAGTTTACATTCTGTTGTACCATAATCTCCACAGTTTCCAGGCTTGGAATGACTTTTTGTTGATTCCCTCATTGTCAACAGGGATGGTAGGAACTTTCCTCTTGTTGGTGATCCATTCAACATTTTTGCCATAGGAAACATTATTCCTTTCGCTTCCCAGCGTTTCTTGCAGAGTTGTCAGTGTTGAACAGACTTCTCATTCCCCACAACAGCTACTCCTACTGATACAGCTACTTAACTACTTTTTTTATTTAAAGGGTGAGCTGAAGTGGAAAATGCCAAACGAGAGTAAGTACCAGCCAACAGGCTGAAGAGAATCACAAGAGGTGATGTGCCAAGAAAAAAAAGTTTTGTTTTGTTTTTCCTTTTGTCTTCAAAAGCCTTTTTAATTCAGGACTTTATTAAAGTTTATCTTTGTTCCCCATATTCCATCTTCCCTCTATTGCCTTCTTTCTGCCCCAAAGTCAGTACTTCTCCATGATAAATTCCATGCCTATAGCTCTCATTAATTATTTACTGCTTTTTACTGCCTCATTAAGCTTACTTTCACCTTATTCCTGCTGGTTTTTTCATATAGAATTTTGTTGTTTTATTCATATGGAAAGAGGGCAAAATCTGACATGTTACAAAACAGTCAACTTCTAAACAAAGTAACTCTGACCTACTAGTTGTAGAAAAATAAAATGTATTCCCACATCAGGGTTTTTTAGTATTCTAAACTTTGATCTTTTAACTGGTATTTTTTTAACTAAATCTTTTATTCTGAGTGTAAAATAATTCCTTTTTAGACCTGACAGGTTGAGAATTAGGCTCTATAAGTATCACTTCTTGGCCTAATACAGTGCTTTTTCAGATGTAGAGAGATACCATGAGCAGTGTATACATAGAAGTTCATTACCAGCTGCATGATTTTCAAAGAAATACTTGATTTTTCAGATTTGGTAGCAGAAATACTGGTCTTTTATTTGGTTTGTGATCGTTGAGAATGTAGTAGTTCATCATTTCAAGAGGTTGTCTTGATGACATTCTGAACACAACTTTTTTTTCAAACTCCTAGGACCTCTTAGATACTGAATATAACGGAGAAGGAGCATTGGAATATTCCACAGAACACTCTGACCTGACATCAGCAGATATTAGTGACTCTGATACTGGTAATGTTAGCTTTGCAATCTTGAATGTGCTTTAATTTTAACACTGAACCTTGCATAAATTTTAGTAAGCCTTTTTTTCCTGCGTCTATAAAAACAGACCTTATGAGCAGAATAAAGCTGGGGTCAAGTAGCATAAATTAAATAGTTTTGGGGTTTTTTTTCCATTCTCTATGAATGTTAGAAGGGCAGGCTATTCAAAAACATTGATCTGACTTAACTGTAGAATTTGAGCAGAAATGGAATTAGTGTCAACTCTGATGTTCCCCTGTCCAGAGACAACTTTTTCTAAGGAGGCTTTCAAGTTTTAATTCTGGCTTCCCTCCCCCATCCTCTTTCTTTCCTTTCTTGGTAGAGAAGAGGCTTCATGCAGGTTTAGTCCAATAAAGATGTTAATGGACAGAAAATTATGTTGTATAGGATGAATAATTCTGTTTAATACCTGCATATTGCAGCTACTTGGCCTCAGTACTTCTGATTAATTTTTATCAAAGAATCTTGGATTTCTTTGAGGTCATTTCTTTCTTGATATAAACAAATGGTTATTTTTCCTCAAGCATAGGAAGTACAGTCATATGCTTGGAGAGGCAATATACCCAGAATACTAATGAAGCTATTTTGTATGATCTTTTTTTCCCTCTGTGCAGTATCAATTTTCTCTTTTTCCTAGGAAGTTTAGCTTTTGAAACCCACAATTAGTACAATGCTAAAACCAAAAATTGCAATGACTTACAATATACGAGACTTGGAATTTTTAGTTCCTTTCTGTAAGCATAATGGAAATAGCTTTCACCCACCTCTCCACCCTTGTTTCTCCGGGATTTTATGTTGAATGGAAAGCATTCCTGACCTGCAGTTCTATAAAAATGTAGCAGTGTCAGATGTAAACCTTACCAGCAATGCTGCTGTGCCAGCCTGGAAATGCTTATTTTGAAAAGCCCTCTTTAGAGAAATAAGTAATGAAGACTTCAGAATCTTCTCTTACTGAAAAACAGTGTTTCTCCCTCTTTAGAGAAATAAGTAATGAAGACTCTTCAGAATCTTCTCTTACTGAAAAACAATGTTTCTCTTCTTTAAGACTATTCAAGCAGCCGATCAGCTAAGCAGTCCTTGTCAGTAAATGAAGAAGATGAACCGCAAAACTTTTCAACTGGCTCTTTGGAAACAGCATATGAGAACAACATCACTACTGAATTTTTGAACAGTGTAAGAAATATGAATGTTGAGGAAGTTACTGCTACTCTACACAAAATAGCAGCAGCAAATCCAGCTTTCAGAGGTAATTCACGTATACATGCATACACACACACACATAAACACACATATATAAAAATATACATAATTTGTTAGGTCTGTGAAATACTAAGGACTATATGGGTCCAAGAACTTTGAGGTATTAAGGAAGGCTGAAGAGGCTTTTATTTTTTCCACTTTAACTTTTGCAGGATCCAGTCTAGGAATGGTAATTCAAATGGTGATTCAAAAGGGGTGCCTTCCCATGAAGGTGTTAATAATTGCTGAATTTCTTTTTAAATTCTTTTCTAATTTGCGCAAGTAACATTTATCTGGTGAGAGAGAGTAAACTAAAATCAAACATATTGTTATTAGAAAAAAGCAGAGTTGTGATATAACTGGTGAAACACTGGGTTTGTGAATGCCAACAGCAGAGAAATTTTTACTTATTGATTCCTGAAGGAACTGTACTTGCACAGTAGCATAGAAATAATAATGAATCGGAGACAAGTAGTCTTTCTTTTGCTTACAAGTTTCTAGTGAGTTGTAGCTACTAAACCTTCATGCATCTTCAGTTAACTGCTGCCCTCTCTTCAAAAGCTTCCTGTGTACGTTTCTAAGCTTCTCAGAGTGTGTTTAGGATCAACAGGGTAAAAAAAGAACACTGAAGATGAGTACGTTGTAGAGAAGCTTAAGATATTCTTTGCCTGAGTGCTCGCTGTGGAAGAAACTGGAGAGACTGCAATCTGTGCTATAACCTCTCCTTGGGCATGTGTGTGCGCACACAACTCAGCGGAGCATCTGTTTGGAATGGAAGTTCTGGAACAAATTGACAACATAAACCCATGAAAGTAGCAAACTGTTATAACTCTTCCATGAATATCACCTTGTCCCAGGGACGTCCAGAACAAAATGGTTAAGTTACTGCCATAAAACTTCCTTTGGAACCTGAAAATTTGTGGGTGGCAAACATCGTTCCCTTTTATGTATATTTCTACTTTTTTTTTGAAGGTTTTGTTGTGTGTTGAACACAGCTGCGTGCTCACTGCCCTGCACCCCCCCACAGCTAGACAAGGAGGAGAACAGGAAGAACAAAAGGGAGAAAACTCATGGGTCATGATAACAGCAGTTTAATAAGTGAAGGGAAAGGGTTGGGGGAACAAGTGAGGCAAAGACAATCGCTCAGAGCTTCCCACAAGCAGACTGATGCCTAGTCAGTCTCTGAGCAACAGCCACTTTTGTTGAAGTCAACCCCACCCTTTGCCTCCCCAGTTTTTATTGCTGAGCATGATGTATGGAATATCCCTTTGGCCAGTTTCTGTCAGTTATCCCAGCTGTTTCCCCTACCTGCCTTTTTCCCATTCCCTAATCACTGGGAGTGCAGAGAAATCACTGTGGTAAAGAGAGAAAGCCTTGACACTGTGCAAGCACCTTTCACAAAGAGCTAAAACACCAGTGTGTTGTCTACGCTGTTTTGGTCACAAATCCAAAACACAGCACGGTACAGGCTGCTATGAAGAAAATTAACTCCATCCCAGGCAAAACCAGTCCAGAGTTCCAGGTGATCTTTGAAACTGCCAGCTTCCGTTAGACAGGTGAATAGAAACTGTTTAGAAAAACAAGGTAGGAATTAGTGGACGTCTGGGAAAGTACGATCTGCTTAGAGTTGGTGGGGAATGGATATGGCTTTTGTGATAAGAAAACCTTCCTTACAGAGTTTTTGGAGTTGTTTGAAAAGGGGTCAGCAAAGGAGTGAGATAAAGGTGATGCAGTTCATATGGTCTGTTTGGAATTCCAAGAACCTTTTGATAGGAACTCTAATCAGAGGCTTTTTCAGGGAACTAACTGGCTGTGGGAAAAGAGGGAAATCCTTGTGTTGTTTAAATAGTAAACAGATAGCAAATGGGCAATTACTTTTTACAATGGAAAGAGGTTCCAGTAGAGAACTGTGGGCCTGTGCTTAAGACCTGTGCTGTTTAGTATCTTCATAGATGACCTGGAAAAAGGAATGAGTATCTGGATGACAAAATTTTGTCAAATTCGAAACAGTTAAAAGTGTTGGTTGAGTGACGAATTTCAAAAGCTCCTCATCAGATCAGTGGAAATACCAACTTACCACTCAGAAGAATATGTCAAATACAAGGAATTAATGAAAGAATGGAAATAAAGATGGGAGTCATCACTTTGCTATTGCATGAACTCATGCTTTGCCTGTATCTGGCATAGGGCACATATTTCCATTTCTCTTATTTCAGATAAAGGACTTTATTGCTGCAAAAGGTTTAGAGAAGCCAACAAAATATGGGAATATCTTCCATATAAAAACCAATAGAAAGCTAGGACTCTTCTTGGCCTGGAAAAGAGGTGACTGAGATATTGTAACAGAGATTGGGAAAATCATGAGTGGATGGAGATGACAGACGGGATTCTATTATTTCCTATCTCTTTTGATCCATAAACTTGGAGTAGAGTGGGAGTCCAACTTCAAAATGGATAAAAAGAGATGGTTCTTCATGCAGGAGTAGGTGGTTGATCTATGGAACTTCTAGCAAAAGGATACCATGGATACAAAAATATTACGTGTGTGCTCGTCTTCGCTGCCTGGGCCAGACAGGGCGAGTGTTTGGAAGAGGACTACTGAAAAGTTTGCTGTGTCAGACTTGGAAAGTTTCCTGAGCTGAAGATGATCTGAGATGGGGAGAACACAGCATTCCCACACCCCACCAAGGATCAGGCACGCTTGCCCTGCTGTTACTCTTCCCTTAGCATTTGGGTATGGGTGCTGACTGTTTATTAGTACCACTTCAGCAGTCCCTGTGTTTCTTCTCCTTCTCCTCTCCCCCACCTAAAGTCAGCGGCATTAGTTTCATCAAAGCAGTGTGGCTTTCTTGCTTGTGTTCAGAAGAGGACACTTTGCCTTATCGTTAGCATGATAAAATCGAGCACTTCTGGTCGTGCTTTCCTGATCATCAGCTGCAGATCTTTCAAAGTCGGAGAGAGAGTTAGAGGCGCAAGACAGACCCTTTAACTGAGCCAGGGCAGCTGTTGGTAGCAACATACCGTTACCGTTTCCAGGCACATTCTGATTGTTAACAGTTATGGTATTTTCCACTTAAGAAAAGATCCAAACTCATGTCAGCATCTAAATGTTTCAGTATAACTTGTGCTTATAAATGCATTTTATCATAAACCCACTTACTTTCTGTTTTTGTTTGTTTGTTTGTCTTTAACTAAGGAATTGATATTCCGAATGTTATAAGGATCCTGACTGAAAGTGGAACTCTGAGAAGACCAAGCAATGGCAGCACACAGTGACATGGTAGTTAACAGAGTTAATACAGCAATGTTTACTTTCTGTAAGTTTGTTGTTTTACTTAATACGAACTCAATGTAGCTGATTTTGCTACGTTCAAATTTTGTACAGTCTTACTTAAATTAATAACTTGGTTTTGAGATACTTGTTATTTATTTCTCCATATAGCTGAATTTTCTATATTGTGGAAGTTGTGAAGCTCATGTTCTTTCTTTCCATGTTAAAACATACTTTTAAAACAGATAACTGTTGTTTTTATCAATATCATTAAATACTGTACATTGACGGTCTGATCTTTTCTTATTGTTGGTTCTTTTACAAAGAGTTACCAGCAGAATGAACTACTGCCGTCAGCAGTATGAATTCGTCCTACAACAAATACTCAGAAGTTATTCCCTGTGGCTGCTGGGCCTGACTCGAAAGCTTTTGTAATCAAAAATCCTCTCCCATATAAGGATTGTGAATAGGTCTCCACATGTTTTTTTTTTAAATAAAGATTAAAAATAATAATAAAAAGTCAGTCTAGTTCTGAGTTGAGAAGTGCCTGGTTTATAGCCAATTTAGGGAGCCTGGAGAATTGGAAGCTTTAGCAAAGTGAACAGAAGTTGGCTATGCTTGCAAATTCAGGGATATGGCCCAAGAGATCTGACCAGACTATGGTTAGGAGGCACTGATGTGGTAGCGAAAGTATCTCTTGTCTTCTGTTATCCCACCAGTACGAGAATGAAATGAAAGCTGGCTTATACGGTCCTTCAACTCAGGCTCTTTTAACGCAAACTTTTTTTCCCAACTAAAGTAGTAGTGTTTTTGACTGAATGTAAAGGTCTGTACATTAATGACTCCTACTTTTGTAGGATGATGAAAAATGTTTTGGATGGTTACAAATTAGCGTGCTTGGGAAAAAAATTTTTTTTAAAATTAAATCTTGTAATTAAAATCTGCTTCCTGCTTGTGATGTTGGGTAGCATTCAGTGGTTCTAATTAAAGCTCTTCAGCCCTGCAGCCAAATGCTGGTATAGTACAGACATGCTGGGGCCAGATGGTAAATGAACCTTTTAAAGTTAACTTACATATTTTTTTTTTGGAGATCTGGATGGAATTGAGAATCTTTATCCTGATTTTTTCACATCTTCATATCATGGAATGCAAGACGCCATGAAAATAAGGTAACAAAGAAAGCAACAACATTGATTAGTTTTGTTCTATGAACATACACGGGAATGAAAACAGTTCACTGATAATTAAAGAAATTAAAACACTAACCGCTGCTTTAAAGAAATTGTGAAGAATTTCTAGAATGCCTCTAAATACGTTCTTGTCAGAAGCAGAGATGGAACCAGAGCTCTTACAGCTCATTTACTCTGTAATAGGGACAGTGTCAATGTCTGCTTAATGAAGATGAACTTGAGCAGTAAAAACATCTTTTAGTTGATATGAAATTCTGAATTCTGTTCCTGTAATACAGAAAATAAAAATAGAAACATCTTGTTTTGTTTTTAAAGTGCAGAACATTCTATTAGTTAAAATCAGAATGTTCAGCTGTTGTAAATGACCATTTCTGGGACAGCTTCTTTTCCTCTTACTGTGGAATCATTCCTAGTGGAAATAAAGTTAATTTTAAGTTGAAATTACTTGGATTTGAGTATTTTTGTTTTTCGTTGGGTGCAGGAGGAGCATGCTGAAAATGGAAAGACTTCTGAATCTATAGCACACTGATATAAAATGGTTTGAACGGTATGCTGCAGAGTGGTGCTGTACTTCTGAAAGACAGCTGAGAAAGCTGAACTGTGCAAAAATCATGAAGCGCATGCTTCTGGAAATGGTTTCTGTGAACATAGTCTAACATAGTCTATTCAGTTGTACAATTATTCCCCCCCCCCTTTTTTTTTTTCTGGTGCAAATAGAGGCTGCAAAAGAATTACATTATTTTGTTCTTGTATCTGCCTGTGTTTTGTGATGGTTTGGTATATTCTTACAGTAATGGAAAACTGTATGTTTGTTCCAAAACAGTTTTTAAAGATAATGTTTTACTTGTGCCAGAATTGCAAAGGAAGGAAAAAAGGCCTTCTCTTTACTAATGGTGCTTAAACGATGTTGCTGGCTGTATCTAGCGTTATACATTTTGTTTCTCACAGTAATGGCAAGGCAGACATGTGGGGTAACAGGAGAATTAGTAGAATTAAAACTTAAGCAATAGCAAGAAAAATTAAACCAAGAGACAATTAATTTTTCTTTTAGCTTTACCTTAGGTTTTACACCTTTTACTTGGAGACCAGAGAGCTTCGAGGAAGTGATTTCAACAGAAATGCAGAACTTCTATTCCTCTTAGAGGGCAGAAAGTGGAAAGGAGAAGGGCGTTCATGGGTGGAGCGACAGGAAATGAAAAGTTTGGAGCGTGCAACAGACGAGTTACTGTCTGGTGTAAATTGTGATCTCTGTTCTAGACAGGTATGGGAACGTCCTCCTCTTGTGTTGCCTCCTGGGTCTTCTAGGATTGTGCTCTCTCCTGACTTAGGAATTCATTATCCCTTTTGAAGCAGCGAGCTTGATCGAGGTATCAGCGTACAAAATTACATAGCATGCCTGGTGGTTTGATACTATATGTGAAATCTGAAATGCTAATGCGGACTCTGCATTGCCCTCGCCAAAATTATTCTCTCTTCTAAATGCTTTCCAACTCCATGGAATAAACACCAGTCCTGGTAGTTGTTATTACTGATGCATCCTTGTTACCTCCTGTAACCCCTCCCCAGAACAGCACTCAGGACACCACCGCTTCGGGGTAAAGAAAAAAAGCTTCGCGCTCTTCTCCTGCAGCTGAAAGACGGCCAGCTTCCACCCCGGAGCTAACGACCGGAGCGCCCCGGCCGCTCCCG
>NW_009626073.1:13277-34667 GCF_000690535.1 Cariama cristata | reverse complement strand
CCCGGCAGGCCGGGTGACCCGGGCCCACCTCGCCCTGCCTGCAGTGAGGGAAACGCTCACTTATTAAAACCAGAAACTACAACATTTAAATAAATTAACCTCCAGAGGTAGTACCCTAATGATATTTAAACTAAGTAATGCCATCTCGAAATAATTTATTAAACGTCCTGTGTTAATCCCGTTTTATTACTCTAAAGGAACTCAGGTATTTTTAATTTTCAGAAACTCCTGTATCCTACTGTTTGATTTTTATGATTAAAAAAAGTAGAAACGTGCAGCAGTCACCTACTTTGCATGAGTGAAAGCAACACGATTGTGCACATTATACCAATGAAATAAAATCATACTCTCCCATGATTTGCTGTATTATTAATAGTGCTGCCAAGCTCATTATAATCTAATTTAAAGACAGATCTAGCACAGAGACATATGAAGGATGATCCAAGTTCAGTCCTACAGCAAATTGCTTGAATCTTGATCTAATTACCCCAGAACAGCCAGTGTTACCAGCGGTTTGTATTGGGCAGGGAACTTTTGAAAATTAGCCTGGTCAGTGTCAGAAAATTGGAGAGAGAGGGAGACATTGGAAGTGTTTGCACCTAAACAACTGTCTGTGAAAGGTGGATAAATGAATGGCGAGCAGTCCGGGATGACTTGAGGTGCCTCAGTCGTTCATCCCTGTCCCAGCTTTTTGGCAACTGGGTGCCAGGATGCGGCCGCGAGAGCAGGGAGGTTTCCCTGCACCGGATGACAGCAATTAGAGCTGCCGTGACGACTCCTCTGTGCCGCAGGAGCGTCCGAGGGCTGGCGAGCTGAGCGGCAGATCAATGATTATTCATGCCTAAAGTTCAACTACATTTTAAAGCAGCAATTGAACTGTTTGACCTCCACCAAATGCTTTGCCTGGCTGCAAACTGAAAACCAGAAGATAAATCCACGCGTTTTAGTAGGCATTTGAGTCATAATCGCTCTAGGACCCAATACGTAACTGAATATTGCTCTTAATTAATGAGACAATTAGACTTTGATTATAGCACTACAGTACCCATTATCATTTTTATCTATCATGACCATCTCGTACAAAGCATCCACATTTCCTTATATTCTGCTGTATTTCTGTCTGGGATAATATTGGAAAATAATTTATATAATGGCATGGACTGGACAAGCATTCAAATCGTCTGTGTTATGATCTGATCGGCTGAGATAACGAGCAGCTGAAATGGCCCAGAACTGAGTTATGGGCTCAGCGATCACAAGGGAATGATGCCCAGCTGGGGCACAAAGGTCTGTTTAGCATTTCCAGAGCATTATGTAGTGCCGAGGAGGTCACTGTGCCCTGCACTGTGGCTCCCCACCATCCTGAGACCTTACTCAGGACTTCCACGCTCTATCACACACTCTGCACTCACATTTTCATCTTTCTCTTTCACTTGCATTTTCCATACAACCACCTCAACCCAATTTCATCTTGGCCTTGGCAAACCTCCCCACCACCGCCCCGCGGTTCGATGGTTCATCTCTCGGTTTCCCAGGTAGGCGGTGGTTGCATCAGGGGATCCCCTCCCTTCTCTGGGGCCAGCAGTGCCCTCCAGGACTCCTACTGCAGTTCCTCCAGAGCCGTCCCTTTGCCTGTTTAACTAAGTCATGATCGAGACTTTATGTAAAGGCTCTTATGAAACTCAGCACCAAGGGAAATATGTATACATAAATTACAATGTATATCGCCTAATGCAACATCACTCTGAATGACTTCAACGGTGATGTGTAAAACATATGAAACACTCTACCCACAGCTTTTGAGAAGAAAGGGAGGTTTCATCTGGCGTATAGATTTATTATTCCTTGTTGAATTCAAACACTCGCTATTTCAATTTTTTGCCTCTGCATCCAGAGAAAACAAAACAGACAATTCAAAGTGCCTCTATATTAATATTTCTTGGGTTTCCAAATGCTTCTATGAGATCAAATCCATGAACATTGTACCGGCTTTCCTTTCATAACAGGTTTTCTGTCAAGGCAGATTTTTGTTCAACAAGTCAAGGAAAGTGCACTCAGTGGCATGCCCAGAGACATCAGAATAAATCAGTGGGAATGGGAAGGTAAAAACCCAGCTGTTTGGAGCATTCATCCTCCAGTTGTCACTCCAGATGTGCAGATATTATCTATAAAGCTATTTCTGATGGTTCATAATATCTAAAATATTACACACCCTGCCTCAAGTACTCGTGTTTTACATACTGCTGTGCCATTTTATGACTCTGGAAACAACTACCTGATCCTGTTTAATAGGAAAGCTCTTCAGATGTACAATCAACTCAAGAAAAAATTCTCTGATTGTAACAAAAGCACTGCTTTTCAGCTGCTGTTTAACAAAAAACCCAGAATCGTAGACCATTGTACTTCAACTAGCAGCTAGTGTTTCAAGAAAAAACCACACACCTCCTCCACTGACAACTGTATTTGATAACCGTCCTGTGAGTACTGCAGTTTTCAACAGTGGCATGCTAGTACTTCAGAGAGAAATAGTCACATTTTTCACAAAGTTTATTTAAGGTAGGGAATTATTTCGGTTCTGACTTTTCATGACTTTAGAGAGCTGTTCCCATAGACATATAAAAGTAACCTAGTGAGAATAAAATCCTTTCATACGTTATGAAAACCTCTAGAGAAAAACTGCAACAGACAAATTATGGGCAATGTCTTTGATGGGCGGCTGCCAGTTCTGTGGGAGCACTTATGTTGATGGGTGTAAGTACAGGAACTGCATGGTAGGAGGTCACCAGATTTGGATTGCAGATATGGAATGCAAATAATCTACAACAATTTAGCAGCAAGTAATTGATGGACAGTTAAAAAATATTAATTACCAAGTGCTAGAGGCTGGATACCACAGTCATTGCCCACAGTTGCCTTTTGTCTCTGAAGAGGTGGGTTCAGGTCTTGATCTCAATTGCAAATGAAAATTCATTTGGTGGCCTCTTCCTCCCCTGCTCTGCTCAGATTAAACACAAATCCACCGGTAGCGTTTGGTACAACCAGCCCGATTGCCAGCCCCCTCTATCAGCGAGCTGTGGAGGCTGAATTTTGGGTGTGCGGCTGCTCTATCACACAGAAGTGCATAGGAAGCCTTCCTGGCCCCTGCGCGTCGCGTCCCAGGTGCAAGCAGAGCTCGCAGGTCTCTGCTGCTAGCACTAAACTCACCCACAGCATAAATCTGCAGAAGTTGAAAGAGTTGCCAGGAAATTGAACTTTTAAAGCGAATTAAATTCAAGGGAAAGAAAATAAGTACAATGCATCATGGCATAGGTCAAAGGTCCCGCATGCAGCCTTATGGACAGGCACAGTGCATTGGCTGGTGGTGAGTGTATGAAAACTTGGAAGACACCAATCTGTGGCACTGAGAAAGGTATGACAGCTCAAGGACATCTCATGGCACTGTGTGGGCCTTGTTAACTGGAGAGGAAATCTGCATTCACGCAAAACCCTGCCCAGAGTAAGAAATTTGAAATGAGAGTGCGGCTGGCAACTGCGCAGGGATGGGAGGAGGATCCGGATCCCTTCCCTGCCTGAACTGCTGCAGGTAGGATGCTGCTGCGGAGCAGGGGCAGGGACAGGGACAGGGACAGGGAAGGGGACGGGACAACAGGAACAAGCAGTCACCCGGGACTAAACCTGACCTGTGAAAATCAACATCAGCTGGGCAAGCACAGCAGGGGAAGGTGCAGGTGAGGCAGCCGAGAGGATGCACAGCTGGAGGGTGGCTCTGCTGGGGGAAGGGAAGAGCCTCTCCCCTTCTCCAGCGAGGCAACGTGGGGAGAAATCTGACTTTAGCAGCTTCCAATTCAGAAAGCATCTAATACAACCTCCACCTCTGCCCACTTTACTTTTTTCTTTTACTTTACTTTTGGCGTGCTGTCTGTGCAACTCTGTCCGAATATCTGATGGTGCCATTTAACTGTTATTCTTTGATTAGACTGCAGACATTAAAACTCAGGTGCACTATATGCTGGAGACCCTTGGTGTGCTGCAAACGCTGCTCAGCTGGTCTATGGTCAATAGGGGTGCCTTGAGATCCAGACTGGTGTAAACAAACCACCCTGCCTGGAGAAGGTCAAAAGGAAAAGGTGGATAATAATATTGAGAGCTGCATTATTTCCACAGAGTGATGAATATTTCATAAAACAATTTGTGAAGCAGTTTATCGGGGCATTAGCAGCAGCACTTTATAGCTCTGTGCATTGCACTGTCTTTCAGTAAGTGTTATTAGAGCTGTACCTGAAAATTGTGGTGTTAATATGCTCCTCATAGTGCTGGGATTTGATCTACTAATAATGATCGTTTGGGACTTGCAGGTTCTGCATGTGGCAGGGCTGTCTTCTGCTAGAAATAATAATAACCAAGCAAAATACATGCACACTCACATTCCCAGTGTAACTAACAAAATTGTGCTAAGCAATTTGTAGATATGAGCTACAAAGCAATAGGCAAATTGCACTCCTCTAATTTTCTCATTTCCTTTCTTTTACATTTCATTATGATTTGGGCTAAAAAGTGTTTGGATAGAGACCATGGCAGCAGTTTCCCATGGCACTTTATGAGTTTAGGCACACAAATACTTTCAAAATTCTTATTCAAGCCGCCTTTCAAAATGCCAGCCTATATCTTTCTACACCTTAGGGAGGTATCACATCTGTAATCCCATGCAAACCAGAAGAATCTCATATCTGGGCCTGCAGATTTGAGAGGTTTTTGATGGAATAGCCATCCGTGGGGGCAGGGGCTGGGAGGATGCACTTCAGGAGCGAGCTCCACCGCAGTGCATACCCCAGACTGCATTTTGTGGGAACCCTGACTACAAGACTCACACGAACTGCAGATAGTCCACTCCCCTGTGTATGCGTTCAGAGCCAGTTTTTAGGACATTTGCCAAGATCTGACAAGCTTGCTTTGTTTCTGACATGGACCCTTCTCACATTTGTGTTAGTTAAGTCAAATTATGCAGATACTGACAATGAGATACTGCTTATAAGGTGGGCTACATTCCTTTCAGCAAAAGCATGTCCCCCCAGATGACTGCAGAGCTACTGCTGCATAAACAAGTGTGTAGGTACTCTTTACGATTTCATAGTCCGAACACATGCATGTATTTTAAGCCTGTGAAACAACATTCTACCTAGGGTCAGATGTCATGTTTTCTCTCTATTTCCTCATAAGGTCTGAAAGGGAAAGCTGGAGCATCACACTTCTTGTCCTGTTCAGCAGCTGCTGGAGTTACAGGAGACTGAGCTACAGGTTCTGATGTCCCACCCCATGTCCTTAGATAACAAGGGCATAATCCACAGGGTTTTTTGTCCTTTGTCCCACCTAGCCTGTAACTGGAGCAGGGCTCAGCAGCAGTGAAATAAACAGAGGTGTACAGAGCCCGGGGATGGGGAGCATTTGGTACCATTTGAATCAAGCTGGAAGGAGAGCCCCAGCTCAGCTGCTGCCCAGACCTCCACAGCTCACTGCCCCGGGCAGCCTGGCAGCCTGTCTTCCCTGGTGGTGGTCCTGCTGGGGCCATAAGGATGGGCCCTTTGGATTTTTGGCCTTGCCCAGGTTTTTGTGGCCAAGGTTTGCACCACCTTTGGTCTGTGACAAAAGCATCAGAATTCCTCCTCATCACCTTGCCCTGCACTCTGCCGGTGCCTCATCCCTCTCCAGGAGCAGCACACGTCAAATCCTCACAAAAATCACCTCTGTATTGGCACATCTTCTTCACTGAGAAGGAGAAAAGTGTATGTAAATATATTCAAACTACCAATTGCTGGTGACCTTGCAGTTGTGAGAAGCAATGCTATTTTTCATTTGTCAGGCATTTCAGCAATGCTAACTGCTGCAGTGAGATATAGCTGAAATCTCTGCTTAAAAGTTCCCCAATTATAGTCCGTACGTCCAACCATTTGCTATGAAAATGGAACCTTCATTTCATCCATCACAGCATAAATATCGTCCTTCCTGTGGTATGCTTTTGTATCTGTTTCCTTCTCGCTCTTTTTTTGTTTTGTTTTGTTTTTTTTAATATCAAATTGGCTTTGAAATTTGCAAGCTTTTGCAGTATCATGGAAGATTAGTGATCAGTGAGTGAAGTAATGGCAGCAGAGGAGTGATGAGAAGTGATTTTGGATCATCAATCATCACAGCATGCCCCAGAGCTGTGCCAGTGCTTTCGGCAGCATATCCCACCGTGACAGGGGAGCAGCGGCCAGCTGGGTTCCCCCCCAGGGAACAGATACTCACGCCTGTGGTCAGTCCCCATCCCTCATTGCTGAAGTGAGGATGCCTGACTTAAGGAGTAACTTGAGCTTTGCAATTCCTACTAGCACCCAAACCTGACTTATGAAGTCCTTGTGCCTTTCAGATAATGCACATGCACAGCGTCCAACTTACTCCCCCATCACCTAACTTTTACTGTGAAAAATCTCACTGGTATTCAGTGTAGACTTAAAATCACTGCAGGATTCTGTCGTTGTTACAGGTTTTGTCCAGAAAGTGAGTGAGCAAATTCAACAAAGTGAATTACATCAGGAAGTGTAGAAATACTGGGAAGGACGGACCTTCCTCCTGAGGGGTGGCCGCAGGGTGAGCAGGGCTCTGGTCATGAGTGGCAGCCACAGACCCGCTCCGTGCTGACCTTGCACTCCTTTCTGCTGTGACGAAACCCCACCAGCACCTGGAGAAGGACAGATGCTTCTCACGTGGAAATGCCATATAACAGCCCCCACTGTTCAAGTTTTCACAAGTCTCCGTTGATATCCTACCTCTGCCACGATGGTCAATGTGAATGTTTTGCCCCAGTGAGAACAGAGCCGGGCAGATTCCTAATGATGTGGAAGGTCCCAACTTTTCACTGTGATTGCTGATTGATTTCACAAGCATTAGAACATCTCAGAGCCTGCCAACAGTTCTTCTAAAGCAAACATAAATTTAAAAATGTAGCAGTGACAATTTATTTCTATGACATTTTTAACACTTCTGTCAAGCACACATTTAAATTAAAAATGAACAAGAAACTGAAATAAGAGATGGGGGTGAATTGGAACAGATCAAAGAAAAGCGCTTAAGCCTTAAGCCACTGCTCTATTTCTAACTCCCTGTCCTGTGACTAGCACTTTAGTGCTGAGTAAAAGACTTCAAGATCTCTTGATATTTCCAAGAAGAACAAGTTACTAGTCTTGGATATAGAATTTCTTTGCTATTTGTGGTTTTGGTCAAATTTTTTCATAGCTTTTTAGGGTATTTTTGTGATATTCATGAAAGAAAAATTGCAATCATTATGCAATGGGATTCTGGGATTTATTTGCCAGTGATGGGGTAACTTTGCTGTAAAAAGCAATAACACAGTAATAAAGGTGCTGCACATTGTCTTTAAGTACATCTTAAGTATAGTCATTACATATTGAATGTATGTAACTCCATCTTTGTGGCTGGCTTTTTCATTTTCCCTCTCCCTCACTTTACAAGAGTGTTACTGAGCTAAATTAGCCCTTCCTGAAAGTGAAAGTCATAAGAGTCGGAAAAAGATTAGAGAGAACATGAGAAAAGGATGGGAATCGGGAAAATGAGAGATGTTAAAACACAAGAACATGTCCTTGACTGAACTGTATTTTCCCTGCCTGGTTGACTCCAAGAGCCATGTAACATGTATTTGCACAGGATGGAGGAGAGAGTCTAAATTTTAAAAATAATATAGTGAAACTTCTCTTAAAATAGTATAGCTTTGTATAGGTCATTTATTGGTATAAACCTGGCAAAGATACCACATGAAAGAGCATTGTAATGATTGCAAAGTAATTTTAAACTCAGAATCCACTTTTGTAAAGCAGGACGGTAATACTGCTGAGTGGGATTTTCCCAGCCACTGGAGCCCCTTCCCAGTTACCTTCTGAGGGGCCTGGAGCATGCAGATCTCCGCAGCCACTGTGGAAGGCTCACCCAAAACACATCCTCAAAAGTAGAAATATCCACCCATTTTGGGGCCAGCTGGGTGCTTTGGGGTCTGTTCCATGTGTGCAGCGTCTGGGCTTATAATGCAACCCTGAAGCATGGGCAGTCATAAACCTTGCCAGGTATGAGCCATGGCTTTCTGGAAGTCAAGACAGAGCATTACTGAATATAATCCCATCACTTTCAGTGATGGAAAAGTTGAAGCTAATGTCCTCTCTAAGTTCCAATAAGCTTAACTGAGGGGGGTGGATAGACCCTTCATTCATTGGCGTGCTTGCTGTGGTTTAGTAATTAAAGGCATATCAACCTCCTTCAGTGAAGCTGGGGTGAAGTTAAACTGCATGCTTCAGTCCAATACTGCAGCTGTGCAGTCATCCACACAGAAGTTTTTTATTATGATTCCTAAATATCAATATGTTATGTATTGATACATCAGACTGGTACAAAATAGCACATTCTACCCATTCTGTAAGCATTAGCCAGTCTCATGTAATAACTTTCCCATGAGTTCTTATCTAACAGGTTTTTGCAGCTAAAGAATAATTTATGAGTTTATTCAGCATAGTAAATGTGTATTTATGTATGTACACAGAGTCAAAACTCATGGTTGCGTGGAAGAAAATGAGTATATTTCAACTAATCTTCACTGTGCAACTCTGATTCTTATTCTTTCAGCGCTTTCTATCTGCAAGTAAAACACATTTGCTCTGTTCAACATCAGTTTGCTTCTGAGCAGGAAGCGATGGCTGGTTGGATTCGCCCTGGTCAGGCTCCATGGCTGACGCTGCCTGTTGTCTCCCCACGCTTTTAATGTTAAACTGCTACAGCTTTAGGAATGCAAGACATTTGTCAAAATTGATTTCTGTGTTGCCAACGTGTAATGCCATGGTAACCTGATGGTAGGGGCTCCATCTAGATGTACCTGTGCTGTTAGACTCCAGCTCAGCTGGGATTTCACCCTTCTGCTTTAAACTACATATATTAATTAAAACAACAACATTTTCAAAATAAAAGCTTGTGACATTTTGTGGTGGCATGTTCTACAGATCTCAAAGGACAAGGACAAGTGCTTGTGATGATTTCTGTCTCATGTACACACCCGTGTGAGAGGCTGACCACAGTAACTCTGGTGAACTGGCAATGGCACTATGAAGAATTGTTCCTACCTGACAGCTGTGGGAGGGTTTTGTGCTCATTCAAAAGGTCCCATGCAAACACAACCACATAAACACCCTATCCATAAGTCTCTTCAATGAAAAACAGAAAGCAATTTCTTCTCAGTATTCTGACATATCAATATGTATTGCACATATCAAAAATTAAGATGCATTTTGTTGTGTAAATAAAATATGAGGACATTCCAGGTGCCAAATTGCATTTCAGTTCCTAAAGAGACTCCTTGGGATGCTGGAACACTCTATGGAAAACTGGGACCATCTAAACCAAGCCAAGAATAAATTACTACTTTAACATGGGATCCCTCAATTCATGTATATTGAAAGAACAGCACGTGCCAAACTGCCTTCTTGATTCACAGCTTCAGAACTGGGGCATTATCAGAAACACATTCGGTTATTTGCCTTAGAGTATTAGGGTGTTTCCCCTCAACAGTCAGAAAGACCATTGGCAAGAGAAGTCTATTACAGCCTTTAAAATCGCCGGTACCATTTGTACTTGCACACATGTGCTGTGGTGCAGAAAAATATTTCTTCTTTTAATTGGGTGCTGTTCTGAGATGTTGGCTTATATTGTGAGAAAAATAAAGCTTCTCATTTAGTTAAACTCAAAGTAGCAAATTACAGCTGAAAAAGGAGGAGAGTAAACACACATTTAGCACGTTGCATTCTTTAGCCTCAGACGGAGTCTAACCCATTACGATGTAAATGACCCTCCTTAGCTGAAACGTAAAACAGAAGCTCGGATGAGTTGCAGTACTTAAGGATCTCACGGCACCTTCCCTGAAGTAAGGAAGGAGGTTAATCTCGCTGTTCTGGCCAGATTCATACTTGAATAATTAACCTCTGACTCTGCCTACGTTTCCCCTGTATTCTTAGTTCTCTCCTGAAAAACTTGCGGTAAATAACGTTTTCTGAGCAGACTAGAGGATGTATTCCATTTCAAAGGCAAGGTGACTAATCCTTTCCACTGTGTTAAGCAGTTTGAGATCATCAGATATAAAAATCACTATAAACATTTAATATTCTTATAGAAGTAGTGTCAGTGCTAGCTGCCTGGGAACCTGTCCCAGGAGAAAAGGGCAGAGATCAAGGAAAGTATTCAAAAGGATAATTAAATATTTAATAAAAGCCGTTAAATATTGTGGGCAAGAATTACAGCCAGCATAAATCAAGATGACTCTGTTGGTGGATCTGTGCTGCTTTATAGCATGCAAAAGAAGCTGCTTTGGGGTAGTTTTCTAAAAGCCATTTACATTTGCTTGTGTTATTAAGATGTCTTCTATAGCTAGGACAATATCAGAGTTACTGTATTTCAGAAGACCTGATGAGAAAATCAGTATAAAAATATATTGTTAGAAGTATTTTTATGTAGAAAATCTGTTTAAAAATTAAGTACCGTGGACTGTATGCTATGTATCTGGTGCTGCTAACAGAGACTGCATTTAATCACTGTTTTCTGGTAGGCAAAGAAACTGAAACTCCTCTGCTGTCACGTTTGTGAAAGTAGACCAATGTGAAATACGTTAAAGGAGCACAGCCCCGGAGACCTCATAAAACTGTGTCGCCAGGTTTTGGTACCAGTTTGAGCAAGAACATTGGGTATATGTCTGCCCAGTGCAGATCTGGTCCTGCAACCAACTGAAGACATGAGGCTTGGCAGATGTTTACTATGGTGATGAATGTTCCGACGTTGTCTCTAAGACCGCATTTGAGTTTGCAGCAGTCGCTTCCCTCATTTAAAGTCAGAGCAGCATGCCTGGGGTCTGTAACTTGGCAGAAATAACAGTGCTTAACTACAGAGAGAGTTTTTCCAGATTCCCCGTATCTGGCCCTTTTTCTCCAAACACCCTCCACCAGGCCATATGTCAACTTTAATCCATCAGCATGCACAGAGAATAATTGGAATTATTCTTTATAATATATCAGCTCGCATTGTAAAACAAAAAGCCAAATGCAGAGGTGAAGTGTAATAGGAATAAGTGGGTTTAATTGAGGTCAAATTGATGTTACACGTCTAGGAACTAAATGAAGTTGTAAGTTAAAGTGGAAGATGTCTTAGGTTAACTCACACACCCCTTGAAGTTGTTTTTCATACTACTTCTCTTTTTTTTTTTTGGCCCCTCAATATTATCAAATTAGTCTGTTTTAGATTCAGAAGGTTAAATTTAAGACCAATGTACAGGTAGTGAATATATGCTTTGGAAAATGAGTTTGTGACAAAATGCTGCTTCTTGCAATGTGAACGTATGACCAGAACACGTACCATACAAAACCTGGGGTTCTCTTCTGCCTGTTGCTCAGCAGTCCATTTTTTATGCCTATTACTGAGCAGCCCATTTTTTTTGTCATGTAGAAGGTAAAAATTGTGAAAAGTTTGGGTTTTAGTTGTCATGTTTGGTCACTGAAATAGCAAAAAAATGTAGTGTCTTTATTTAATATCCTCCTGCATCAGCCTGTATCAGCGGGGAAGAGGAAAGAACTAAAGATGGCAGGAAAAGATAGAGTCTGTGCCTACGACAGAGCTCGGTGGGTGGATGTTCATCCCACAGAAAACAGGGTCACTGCTCTGTACATCCCCGGTGTAGCTGCACCCCAAGAAGGCCATCACCTCCCTGTCCAAGTCAGCAGTTGATCCCCATTACACTCCCCTTACATCAGTTGCCAGGTGTCTCTAAAGACTGTGATTAAATGTAAGCCCCAGGCAAAGCAGGAGCGTTACCTTATTTGTGTAACAACTTTAGGCGTGAAGTATTAGAGGTCAAAGGCAAAAGTTGTGAGGATGCACTGGCAGCAGGCTCTGGAGAGACCGCTACAAACAGCGATTTAGCACTGAGTGTCCTGTAAGGTGCTCAGTTTGGTGACAAATCTGTTGGTCACCTGGAGTTTGTATCAGGCAGCAGCTTCTCTTGCACTGGTCATTCTCAAAGCAGCCCACCCTGGCCAGAGTCACGGTTTCTAACTAATATGAGGTCTCGCTGTGTAGAAGAGAAAGCCGAGAGCAACCCCGATGCTGGTCTGCTGGCCATGCGGTCCTCAGGCAGTACCAGGTGACGGTGACAGCAGCGCGCCCAGACCTCTGGGAGCGGGACACGGGCAGGGACCCGCTGAGCAAACCACAAATGGGTGATCAGGGAGTGGGTGCTTATGGCAATGCAGAAACTTGAAGTATCTTGAGGAAAAGAGTGCTATGAGCAAGAAGTCCCTTCCTTGGGAAGATCTAAAGAGGTTTAGAGTAAAATAGCTTATACTGATGGATAGAAAATGGTTTGAATGCCACCAGTTTTATTCCTTGCAGTCATCTTCTCCAGAGCCTGGTAATGCTCCTGTCGGTGGTGATTACTGTGACAAAGCTGGCAAGAGAGGAGAGGGACAATGTCTGGGCTCCAGGCCTCAGCCAGGGCAGGAGAACAAAATCTGGTACCCCAACAGCAGGCAGTCACTGTCAATGTTGGTGTCCATTTTTCTGGCACATAGACATAATTATAAATGTTATAATTATGCCTCTGTCAGCTTGCTGATTTCTTTTGTTGCAGTGAAATGTTGGATAATGACAAACAGCATACACCAGAAATGTACCTGCAGGAAGACCGAGATTTCGTCAGAGGTCTTGGCCAAAGCCAAGGTGCCCTGAGTGTCGTACTGTGACTGTGTTATCATGAAGTCTTGACACTGCAAGTTAAACAAGATTGCCTTGCTCGTCACAATCATATGTAAGTTCATCTCAGGAAAAATTCACCACTGAGGATAACTTCTGCCAAATTCCTGTTATGTTTCACCATTGCTGTCTCAAGGTCATGAATAGCACAAGAACTCGTGTTCTCCAGCTATGACCATTTCTCCTGAATAACCATGGGTTGTTCACAAGACCTCAATCACAATCACTAATCCAGGGAGCAACTGTAGTCTCAGGGAGTAGGGTGTAGCCACACAGATGGCCAGTCTTGCCAGCTTTTCTTGCACTAGTAGCGAGAAGAAGGGGCAAATGGGACGCAAGGTAGATCCATCTTGTGTGGCCCAGGAACAGCAGCCTGTGCAGACAAGCCAGGATCTCCAAAGGATATTTATGGCATCCTCCATATAAATATGCACACGTGATGTAGGCAAGAATATGACTTTTCATATTTTTGTCACAAGTGCTTGTGCAATTAATCTTTCACAGTCATTCCTTTAGGTGTAATTTCAAGTTAGATGTAGTAGAGAGATATGAATTTACAATTATATTTTAATGCTATCGTGTGAATATGTAAAAAGTGAAAGTAGAAAAAATTGTGTGTTACTTGTTGAAGAGTACACATTTGACATATGTGACTTCAGAAATGTGAAATGTATGTAATTGATAATGATATATTTCAGAAATACTGAAATTTTCTAAGATTTTATTTATCTTTAAATTGAGAAATCACATTTCTGTTACATACCACAAATTTAACTTTCAGCTTTTTGGCTGCTTCCTGGCTCTACATCAAATTTTTGTTGAAAGTTCTTCTTTTCTGCAAAACTGGTTGACTGTCTCACAAAATCAGCCTCATGAGCTGATCTCTCAGACCCCTTTTTACTTTTCTCTGTACTTCTTTTTCCAAATGGAACAAAAAATTCCACCTCCTATAAAACAACCTGAAGAAAAAAGTTTTGTTCCCATGACATCCACAGATTTGCACTGATTCTTCCATAACTGAGGGATTTATGCAAGTGACTCTCAACAGTCCTCCTTTGGCTGACTGGGGTTTCACTTCAGTCTGTGACTTAAAGCATTAATAATTTAAGGTAATGCTTAGAGTCCACTGAAGTCGATGAGACTTAAGTATATGAAAAATAAGTTTGCTGAATGAGAGGGAAAATAGAATTATGTTGGTCAGCCCTGAAGCCACATGTGAACTAGTTGATAGGGAATGAGTTCATTTAATGTGTACAGGAAATAAAAATTGACCTTGAAATCAGTGATTTTTGGAGGAAAAGAAGTGTAAAGCTCTTAAAAATCGAGCCTTTGAAAGTTAGAAAGGTATGACATCTATTTATAGCAAGGCATATAATGTTTGTAAAATCTTCAGAGTTATTTAAAAGTCATTGAAAATCCATCTGCTTTTCTGATGCAACATAGTTTCTTCGCGGTGAGGACAATCATATAACATCACTGATCAGAAAAATATAAAGTAATCCCCTGTAGTTAGCAGAAACTCCGTGCATAATTGCTAATTCTCCACAAGCAGAGCACTTCCTGTTTTTCTAATTCTCATTTTCTTCCTCTCTTCCTTCTTTTCAATTTAGCAGCAGTTATATGTCAAGAAGCCTGGCTATTAGCCCTACTTTTAACACGTCCAATGCAGGTATAAAACCCAGATAAGCAAACATCAGCAGGAGCGGCAGGCGCAGTGCTGTTGTTATAGTGTAAAATGATACCACATTTTGGTAACTCTGATGCTGAAACTGTTTAAAATGAAAACACTTTTCTTCAAATCATACTGTGCTTTCATGTGTGAAGATGGTGCTGGGAGGCGGGCTGGCTCTAAATATAGCACTGCAGCTTCTTTTGAGCCTTTTTATGAGGAGCAGAGGACAGAGGTCCACTCTAAATAACAGGCGGGGGGAAGCCTGCCTGGGTAGAATATAATAATGTTCTGTAATGGGAGATGGATAGATCACTAAACATTGCGCTGTGATGTCAGGAAGAAATGAATAGCGTGTTATTTGGGAATTCCTCCTGCCTCCTCCAGCACATCGGGAAGCCGAGAGGCAGTAAAACAGTCAACTGAGCCTGGAAATGTGACTGCCCTAAACCAACAGTTTCACCACAAGATGTTTATTGGGGTCACACGTGAGTCTTGCATGCTTTGGCCTTTCTCCAGAGGCGTTATCGCCATCTCTGGGATGGGTAGGATTTACCATTTCTCTCAAAATCAGATTTCATCCAGTCTGGGCAATTGACATGAGCTGGCCACTGTATTTGCCCAGGAATAGTAAGCACTGCTAAGCCAGACATGACAAAAATCTCTCCTTTCGCATGCAAGCACCTCCTTCCCTACCCTTTTTATTTGTTTGTTTTCTAAATATAGGTTCCCCATCTGTTCATTTTTATATGACAATCTGCCTTGTTTCCATTTTATTCTTTACAGCATAGTCATAGTTGACACCAACAGAACTGCACTTACACGGGAAGAAGAGGTTTGAAAGGCAAGTCTAGACCCCGCAAGACGGGGCACACCAGGAGGGTCTCGGCACAGACCTGGGTGTCCTTGTCCCATCTGCCAGGCAAGGGGACTAGTGCTGGGCACCTCACTCCCACTTCCAGTACTCTCTGCATTAGATGCAATGAGGTTGCTAATCAGTTTCAAATTCACAGAACGTGTTTTATCTCGACATTTTTTTTCATGATAAAGCCATTACTGAGCAGGTCGAGCACCATTTTCAGTTGCATCTGTTTTCTGCCATGCTGTCGGTGGGGGAGGATGGAGGGCTGGTGGGTTGGCCTGTGGTAGAGCCGACCACGTCACCAACACTTTAAGGGATTCTAAAGTTTGTTGTCAGTTCTTTCTTTAACTACTTTCAATATTTCAAATAGAAGCCCTTTTTCTTCCTAAAAAGTAATTTGTTTCAACTTATTTCTCATTATCTATCTGCCCAGTAAGAGTCTCCATGACCTCACTTTCTGCAAGTGTGTGACAGAAACCACGCTTCATCCTGACTCTGGTTCAGCCTCACTCATGGTCCTGCCCCACGTACTTGTAGCTGGAAGTGGGAACATTTTTGGATTTGGCAGAAAAAAATATTGGTGACCATGAAATGATCATAAACTTGTTCCAGCTCTTTTGAATTTTTACATTAGGAAATTATAAAGTTAGACCAAAACTTAATTTTCAGAGTCACCAATGAAATGTTTGTGTTTTCCAATTTTAAAGAATTTCAGCTTCTATTTTCATTATTGTGATTAAGAAATGTCTTTCAATATATCTTTTAATTTCAGAGGTAAATGCTTAAGGAATGCTTAAAACTGCAACAAAATATATAAAAGAGTATCAAAGGGTTAAATGAACCATTTTTGTTTGACCTGAAATGACTTCTGGATTTCTTGGAACTGTCAGAACATTGAGAAGTCATTTATTTGCACAGCTTTAATTAAGCAACTGCCTCCAGTTATGATTTATGTTGTCATTCAGAAAATTAGACCTTCACACTGTGCTTAATTTTTGCCACACTCCTTAAGGACAACATTTGCGAAGATAAGCTGTGATTTGGGGTATTCCAGCTTTTAGATGCTGAGCTTGAAATTACTTCAGATTTCCAGAAATGCCTCTGCAAATCAGCCGCTGTAAAGGAGATGTGAGTTGGACACTCAAACACCAAGGCAGAATTACTATTCATCTTTTAGAAATCCTGGGATGATCATTTTCATTGCAGTAAAATACTGTAAATTGTATTTTACTAAAAAGTGTCAGGTATTTAATGCTTTTTACAGCAATGTACCTTCTAGTTTCATAACTATCTTTTGTAGCACCACATTAAGTGACAGCACTTTTATTTTATTGCAGAGTCTCATGTGCTGTAGTTGTAATGAAGACTTCCTGCATATTCAGAAGACATCCCATATATCCTTGTCTATTTGCTATGTTGCATTAGATGGAGACAAAAGACTTTGTTCTGCTGTGAACTTTGCTATTTGTGTATTTCTCTTGAAATCTGTAGGGCTGCTCAGGTGCTGAGCATTGACAGCAGTATTTGTGTGTAAGGCTATATACATATTTATATATATGTGTGTGTGTGTGTATATATTAAAAAAAAACATTCAGAAATGGAGAAACAGAAGGCTGGGGTATGTCTAATGGATTGCCATAATAATAGATTCAGATTCACACTCATCATCTGAAAACATACAGCCAGAAGATGAAATAACTTTACATCAATCAAATTCTAAATGAATATGTTATTAAGGATATTGTACAATATCAAAATAACTGTGTAAGAGCTGTCTGCATTCAATACCTTTCATGGTTAGTGTAATCTTATACGATAAGGGTCACTGCCTAAAACAAAACAAACCAAACTAAAACAAATAGAGAAATATTAGCCACATCATCATTTCTCACACATTCTTCTCTGTTCTATTCTTTTTATATTCTACACTAGATTTTTCTCTCAAGGAAAAGAATACAACACCCCTTTTATCTACATTTCTCAGTAACCACCAGAGCCTGTGCTCTGTTCAGCACTAATTTCTATCTCAGACTTCTAAAGCAAGTTGAAGGCTCTAGCCATTGCTACAGCCAATCTAGTATTTGTGGTTTTGTCAGGCAATTGTTCTGGTGTCCAGCCATGATCCCATAGTTATGTTGTGGGAAGGTACTGGTACCAAACCTATGGCTCTGGTAACTAAACCAACACTAAAAATCCTCCTCTTACTGATGTCCTCATGAAGGATGATGCAGGTTGGCAAGAGGAGAAGGGAATTCTTGGCTCCTGACCAAAGAGCAAATCAAAAATGTCTGTGAGAGAGCTGAGATGCTGAACACTGAGATGCTGAAGACTCTAGACTGCAGGAGTTCAGAGAAAAATGGTGCGTACAGGTGTCAAGATGGACGGTAAACTGCCAAGATCAAAGAAAACATGGAGAAATCATGCTGGAGGCAGATCAGAAAAATAGTCCTAGAGCGCAGTGCTCGCACCCTCTGTCCTAGTTTACTAGCCTCCTTCCAGGATCCCACTTCTACTTCCACAACACCATCTGATGGTCCTGTTTGCATGACTGTGACATAAAAGGATCTGCAGAGCAAAGACTAGAAGAATAAAAAGGTGGATCCTCTGCTGTTAAAGTCAACAGGTAATGTACATCACAAATCCCACTGCATTCAGGATAAGGCAGTTTAAACAACAAGAAGCAGAGAACACACACTTCTTTGGAAAAAAAAAAGACAGAGAAAAAGCTCTGTACCTCTGTACAATAATGACATCTGAGGTAGAAAGAGCACAGCCCTCTCTAAATAAATTCTTCAATTGCCTGAAGTTTAAAAACATTTTCCAAACGGCGCAATGCAGAGAGCAGAAGGCCAGGAAGGACCGCATGCAGCAGCTAATGTGACCTGTTGTACCGACCAAGCTACAGCATCTGGAATTAGAGCACCTAATTTGGAAAGCACACAATTACGCGTTGAGAACCGCCAGTTAGCTAGTTGTTAATGCACTGCATGTTTATTATGTGCACTTTATATTATTCTGGTTTCTTAATTAAAATGTTATGTGGTACCAATTCAAATGCTGTACAGACATCCATTACAACAACACCATTACCTTTATCAACCAAGCTCATAATCTCATTAAAAGAAGACGTCAATTTAGTTTGACAGGATCTATTACCAGTACACCCTACTTGATTGGCATTATTTATATCACCCTTCCTCAGTTTATTAATTGAGTCCTTTATCAGCTGTCCCATTATTTTTCCCGGCACTGCCGGCCGTCTGGCAGCCCCGTGCTGCCCGCCCTGTGCCATGTGCCCTTTGCATGCTGGTACAACCTGAGCTGTGCCGGTCCCAAGGGAGCACCGAGGGTCCAGAGAGCCCGGTGGCCATATCTTTTAAAATATTTTTATTTATTTGGAGGTTCTCGCTTTTAAAGACCGGGGTTAGTAGCTTCTTTCTAATGTAGTTCCTGAGTTAATACTGGAATGAGAAGTGCTTCATCTTCCTACGGTGTGGCTTTCTCCCAGATGTAGACCTGCCACAGCTATTGGGTTCTCTTGCCTTTTATACTTGAAAAGGTTTCCATTTCCATCTCAAAATACACTAACCCCATAACTGGAATTATTTTTAGTCCTAATATTAATTAGAAAAGCCATTTTAACTGTTCTGACTCCAGCTAGATATTGATTTTTCTTCCGTCCTTCACGTCCCTTAATATTATTCTGGATTTCTACTCCTCATGTATATTAATTACTGTTCACTTTTCCTTTATTCCATTTGCTTTTCATACAAATGTCTGTAGCTTTCCTGTAGATCAGTTGAAGTCTCTTTGTCTGGTATGTTTTTAAGGCAGTACAGTCTTCTTTCTTGATCATACCATACAGTGACCTTTTGAAGGACTTCAGAATATTTTTGTAAAATGAATCATAACTGTTTTCAGAATTTTAATGATTTGTTTACATTATGAAGTCCAGACTTCATTTTAATAACATTTGTTATTGCAAACAGGTTATGACTACTTGAATCTAAGCTAGCACCAATTTCTGGTGTTGTTATAAATTTCTCCTGAATTGATAAATGAGACCTGGTACAAACTTCCCCTGTGTTCCTTGGAAAAATCCCTCTTCTGCTCAGGGGTATTAGAACTGCCCAGAGTTGTACCAGCACCAGGAGATTTCCAAATTATGTCCCTCAGACCAGAGTTCCTTGGCAGAAGACACTTGTAATGTGGTGTCTGTGGCCTCTCAGGCCATAATTTTTTTCAGAGCCATTAGTGAGTTCAGAAAACAACAATTCCAGACACTACTGCTTTCTGTCCTCTGCTTCTGTCGAGACATCCCAGAGACCCTCGATTCCACCACCTGCTTTGGTAATTTCTCCATCTCTGAATCTCCTCTTACTGGCAAGCAGACCAAACAGACTCATAGATCGTGGAGTATTTGTTTTTTAAAACTTACTTTGTTTTAGGGAGACATTTGGTCTTGATGTCTTGTGTCATTGTCTTGATGAAGTCTGCATACATTTGAAACCATTCTTCTCCTCCATTATTGTAAAATCCCTATCAGGGACCCTGTGAACCTACTGGGTTTTCTGTTGTTCCCCCAGCAGCTCCACAGCTTCGAACTTCCACCTGTGCCAAGGCGAGAGTAGTTTGCATCCTCTTGCACAGATGGACTTGGAATACCAGAAAAGCAGGTGTTGGAAGTAAAATAAACGCTATGTTTTTATTAGAAAAAAATAGTCTTGTATGTTAATTTCCAAGATTTTGTGCTGGATCACATTTTATTGCATTTTTGGTTTCCTGTTAATGTGCAGTTTAACATGTCAAATTCTAAGTAGTAACAGCAATATGATGTTAACTAGGAAATAAATACAATAAATGAAACACGTTGCCACTCTGATTATCCTTTAGGTACTATCAGAAGTAATAAAGCACTTGACAGAAAACTTTGAAGGTCTCTTTTCTCTTCCCCCTCCAAAGGATCTGGACAGTTTCACCTTGGATATTTGACCTTGCTTCTTGGTTTTAAAGAGTGACATTTCATTAAAGCTGCCCTTGCTGGAGTAATTGTTGTTGGGGATAAAGACGACTGCAAACTCTGAGGTGGTGAATTGGTAAAAGCAATACAAACTCTTCAGTGTCAGTATAGATCACATTTAAAATGTGATATGCAATCTAATTTTCTATCATTTAGGAGCACGTAAGGGGGTTTTGCTGGTTGAATTAACACACAAGATGGCATAAGAAGCATTTCAATTAAACTCATAGTCAAATAGATATCAAGAAAATTCTACCTTTATTTGAAATCCTGTGCATAAAATTATTCAGGCAGCACATTGAAGAAGGAGAATTCAGCAAGTATAAAATCGGCCCAAAGTTTCCTCCATGAATTGATGTCTGTTCCTCTTCATAGTATGCAGTTTTTTAACGGTGACATTTAGTAATGCATGTGAATAATTGCTTGAGTTTACTGCTCATTACTTCTTTAAAAACCCAGGAAAGTAGTAATAGCTCTTTGATTTTTTTTTAATAAGAAAATAATTTTCACTATAAAAGTTGAAACAAAATAAGCGGTCTTTACTTATGATTTGATAATGTCATTGCTGTTTCTCTGCTGTATTTAAATTCTTAAAATTATCATTTCAATTGCATTTGTGCAGACTCTAAAAAGAAGGCTTAAAAGGTGAGTTATTGGCTTTGCTAAGCAAAGCATTTTAAAACAATTCCATACAATCCATACTGCAGTAGCTGCAGATCTACTAAGACAGACAGTGTCCACCCTGCACTGCAGCCACATCAGGCGGGCAGAGTTTTTAAGGCTCCCCCACAGGAATCAAGACCCAGTTTTCAGCCTTTCGGGTGTTTTCTGAGCCCACAGTGCTGGAGCTTGGGCCCCAAGGCTGGCGAGACGGAGAGGCAGAGCCGAGCCCGGAGCTCCGGCAGCGATGCCGGCCACGGTGCCAGCTCGGGTTTAACGGGGCAGGATGCTCCGCGGGAGCTGCCAACAGTGCCGGGAAATGCCTTACTCTCTGGCAGTGGTCTTGCAAAGAGCATG
>NW_009626073.1:0-13246 GCF_000690535.1 Cariama cristata | reverse complement strand
ATAGGGAGAGCCAAGGCTCACACATCCTCAAACTTCCAGAGAGGAGCAGAGAGAGAATCGCTGCGACAGATAGACATCTTCTAAAGGCAAGCCAGGAGAAGGATGCATTCGCTTAGTCCTGCTGGGTGTCTGCTGTGTTACTGCTTGCTCATCTCTGCAGAGCCAAAAAGGCTGAGTTACCTTGACTTAAGACTCTGAAGAAATATTTTACATAGTATTCTGCAGCGTGCAACTTTGATTACATCAGAGCAGACATTTTGCAGACTCCAGTATCTGTGGCAAAGTGACCCACACAGAATTTCCAAACTCTTAATACCTTGCAGGCAGGCATGTGCCTAGAGCTCATGAGCAAAACTAGAGCTGAACCAACTTAAGTTCAGCTGCTTGCTGTGAGCACCACAGCAGTCCCAGGCACAACGCAAGCCAGCCACAAGTGTGTTTATCCTGAGCCGTGCCTGGGTATTCCTGCCTGTGGTGAGTCCCATGCTACCGCAATTTCCCACTGCTGACCGTTTCTTGCTGGAGTGTTCAGAATTAGCCAAGTCAATTTATATGAGCAGTAATAATTTCTTTCACTGCCATGCTGGCATCTCCAGGCTCTGGAGATAAATAAGCTTCCAGAGGAAAATGCCAAAAGTAGGCATTCATAATAATGTTGTATTTGATGGGTTTTCCTTAATTTGCAATAAAGCAAAATATGGTGGAGCGTCCTGGTTTTGGCTGGGATAGAGTTAATTTTCTTCCCAGTAGCTGGTACAGTGCTGTGGTTTGGATTTAGGATGAGAATAATGTTGATAACACCCTGATGTTTTAGTTGTTGCTAAGTAGCGTTTATACTAAGCCAAGGACTTTGCAGCTTCTCATGACCTCCCTGCGAGGAGGCTGGGGGGCACAAGAAGTTGGGAGGGGACACAGCCAGGACGGCTGACCCCAGCTGACCAAAGGCCTATTCCATACCATATGATGTCATGGTCAGTATATAAACTGGGGGTGGAAAGCTGGCCGGGTGTCACTGCTCAGGAACTGGCTGGGCATTAATCAGCGGATGGTGAGCAATTGCATTGTGCATCACTTGTTTTGTATATTCTAATCCTTTTATTATTATTCTTATTATTACCACTATTATTTTTTTCATCCTTTTCTGTCCTATTAAACTGTCTTTATCTCAACCCACGAGTTTTCTCACTTTCATTCTTCTGACTATCTTCCCTATCTCACCGGGAGTGGGGGGAGTGAGCCAGCGGCTGTGTGGGGCTTAGTTGCTGGCTGAGGTTAAATCACAACAATCTGTATTTATGGTTTGGCATTCTAGAGAAAACGAGAGAGTTGGTTTTCGGTCAGAGCGAAGATTTTATGTGAGAACATATTTTAATTGGAATTATCCAAATAATTGGCTATTATTTGATTTTTAATGAGCTTCTTCATTTATTACCTCACTCTATAAGTGGATTTAAATGAAAGGGTTTTGTTGTTGTATTGTTATTACTTTTCTTATTATTTGGAAATGTATTTTTTAATTTCTCTATTTATTACCCCAGACTGAGATTAACTACTAATTTGACTGGGAAGCTGTGTTCTAGTTCTTGGCACACTTATCTTTTCTGTTTGAGCCGAGTTTTGGGGACCACCCAGTCACAGCTGCCAGGGTCCCGGGGCTGGACAGCAAGAGATCTCAGGTGGTGGATGTCGTGGTTGGTTGTTCATATGGTGCATCTACTTTGCTGTCTGTGGTGGGCAGCAGAGGGTCTGCTCTTTCCTTTCTTGGAAAGATCACTCAAGTACAAATCCATGATCTATTTTTGAATCAGTCTCTTCTTGCAAATCCTACCTTGAGTAATGGGACACTATGAAGAGCTGCGTAGACTCCATTTCCAGAAGGTTCACTAAGACATGGGGTCTCTCACTCTTAGCATGACAAATATTAATTTTAATTATTTCTATTTTGAGGGGCACTTGTGCTAAAAAGCAACAAGTGGTAGCTTTGCATTGGCTTTGGACAGATTTACTCTATACAGATTTTTGCTCTACTGTCTTTGAAATGCATAGCCATAAAGCAGCTAAGCTTGACTTCATAAATTATGAACTCTATCGGATTACAAAGATTTTTCACCAAATTAAAGACAAGGCACAAATATGCATCTTATTATTAAAAGTAGTCTCTAGTCTACATCATGCATTGGAAACCAAGGTGTTAATGCAACACATCTTCAGAGGAAAGTCCTCCTCTGAAAGCCTCTCCCTTACTGACACTGTTATCACTAGTAAAAAAATGTTTTTAAAAAATCAAATTCATATGCATGCAATATAATGCCTTGTCACCTGATGCAAATTGGTGTAGTGCTCTGTAGTAAAATACAGCTTTACTGATTTTTACCATCTGGAGAGTAGATTATTGTGGTCATCTGACATTAATTAGTTTTAAAACAGTGAACAGACCCTTTGCAACATGCAGAGGTGGATCCTCATATATTCAAAAGGGCTTGTGACAACTTAACTCTCATGTTATCTGGATAAACAGAAAAAAACCTACCAGATCTTGTTCCAAAATCTCTGTTCTTTTTAAATACATACTTTAAAAGAGAGCTCACTGCACAGTCTATGTACAGATGCACAAGTACTGTTAGTTTACACTTGATGAAAAAAACATATTATGGATCTACAGGGTTGTCATATGGTGTCAAAAATGTGCTTCCAGTAGACCTCTTGTACTCCCTATAACCTACATCAAAACACAGAATCTGCACTAATTAAAGTATGGTAAGAGGAGGCACCCCGGGCATGTGTTTCCACGCTAGCCGGCTGGAGATGCCTGTTCACCCTTTCAGCACTGACTGAAAATGTGACGAACATAAAGAGAAGCAAGCAACACAGCTATGAAAGAAAATTATTTAACAAACAATTCTCTAACTGATTTTTCTTAGTCGTCATTTGATTTTGCCTTCTTGCCTGAGGAGGACCCCCAGCAGGCCATTGCCTGCCTGGGATGAGCATCCCTCCGGAAGGTAAGAAAGCTGTAGCAGCTTAGAGCATGTTGTACATCTTATACCAGGGCTTTAGTAGGAAATTAAATGGGCTCCTCTATAATGTACAAGGATTAAGATACTGGTAAGAAGTTAAACCAACGCATTTCCGCAGCTATTACTTGACAGATGGTATTTCTTCGTAGGAAAGTTACTTTGCAGTAGAGGGGACCCCTTCTCCCTGGGTGCCCAGTAGAAAGAGGGAGGCAGCGCTCATCTCCAGCAAGGGAGATGTTGATCCATTCTCATCTCCACCTTTCTCCCCAGGGATGGCACGTCCATGAGGCCTTTATCCAGTAATGATTTTTTTTTTTTTTTTAACTTTCTTCTCACTGAAGTAATTTCAAATGGGAAGATGTTGTACGGCAGGTCTGCAAACACAAGAGTCCTAATGGGCAGATTGATGGAAAACACTGTGCTTAGTCCTTGTGAGCAGATCCTTACTTTTATTTCTTGAAAAGCAATCGCGGTGGAGACAGTGCTCTGGCTGTGCTTAAGAGTAGGTTTGTCTTTCATACATCTATTCACTAGTGTGTGGGAAAGTGTCTCTCAACACAAACATTATTCACTTCTAACTTCTTTTTAAGCTTAAAGTTGTTCCATTATGAAAGGAGAGAGCAATCTAATCAAAGCGATACTTGGTATGTTGTTAAGAGTCTCACAATTCACAGGCTCAATCATTTTCCAATCACAATTAATGTCATGTTAGCTAAAGAATCACAAGCAAAAAATAAAGGGATGGGCACTCTAAGCAACAGAAATATGGTGAAGGTTCAAATACTGCTCATTTCCAAAGCTTCCTGAGCTCAGATTACTGTATAATCAAAATCCTTCTCCTGGAAAACTGAAGAAACCAGAGAGATACCCTTAAAATCTGCAGGCTTCTCCTAACTAGAAGTAGAGAACAGAAGCTTGCTGCAAGACAGCAAAAACAAACAATACTTAAATCTAGGGAAAATTTTTTGGTGGCTGTACTAAAATGTCAAATAAAAGAAAAAAAAAAAAAAACAAAACAACAAACCCAAAAAACCCAAAACCTTTCCATAGCAGCACCAGCTGAGAAAGGTGACTTTCACGGGGGTCGTTGCCATCACAGCCCTGTGGAAAAGCCCCTGGAGTCAGAGGACTTTCCTGACCCTGCCGGGTGGCTGCAAGCAGGGAGGGGACAAGCAGGACCTTTGGAAAACAGAAGCCGGGCTGTGTGCCGTGCTGGCCAGACCGTCCTGCTGCCCTCCCCTGACGTGACCTCTCCCTTACCTGCAGCCCCGTCGGGGCAGAGGTGTTTGCTGGGACCAGAGCTGACTGCTGAAGTGGTGCTGCCTGACTTCCAGGAGCATCCCTGGACACCTGAACAAGATATCGTAAAAGGCTACTTTATTGAACTTTGGAAAACACAGAGTTTATGGTGAGGTTGACAGGCTTGGTACACTTTTATCCTAATAATTCAAACTGCACCGTATTCTGGATGTATTTGACAACAGAGGGAATCTGGATGTCTTGTGCAATCATGCTTATCCATTTTCTCGGAGATGAAATCAAGCCAGTGAATCATAGTTCGCAGGTAGCAGTGTCAGCTGGTGACCCTCTGTGTTTGTTGCTCTGCAGAAAGGAAACGTTGTGAGTACCTCTTCCCCAGGTAGTTTAAAGATTTAAACTGAAACATGACTCCAAAAGTGTATGTGACATTAAAAGGAAGAAAGGCAAGGAGTTAGTTAATGGGAAACAAATGTGAAGTGATGTGGTCATATTTGTCAGCTGCTGTTATAACCCTATCACTCATAGTTTTCCCATATAAAATCATTTCAAATTGAAATTAAACCTTCCAGGCCCTCCAGTTATCCCAGCTGACAGCCTGCAGCAATCGCTGGTTGGCTCACATTGTCGTTTCATCAGCAGCTGTCACTTTTTGTAGGTAGAAGGATTTAAAGGATAGGGGAAGAATTACCTCTTGACATAAGTGCCAGGTTTTTGAAGGAAGCAAGCAGTTTATAGAACCATCAGAGCATGGAGGACCAGTTGTACCCTAACCTGAACCTTTGAGGTCGTGAACCCTGCACATCTACCTTGTGCTCTGTCCCAGCAGTAAGGGGACCACCTAAGATGGCTAGAAAGGATCTTCTGACTAATGTAAAAAGACAGAATATTACCAGAAAATATAAAGCCAAGCATACCAACGGGTGGAAATTTGTATCGGATGTCTGCTGACATAAGAAATGTAGAGTTTGACCAAATTATTTAACTACTAGTTATATTGAAAACAAAATAATTGCTTGACAGTGTCATTATTTGTTGAAGAAAAGCATATAAAGAGTGAGAGGTGCTATGAACGGCTCCAGAGCAAGCCATCCAACAGTGAGAGCCTCATGTTTACCTGCCAAGTAAGCCTTGAATACATTATTGCTAAAGATGAGTGCCAGCCCCTCAGGGCTCACCCGCTCAGGAAACGGTCGCCCCGATCCTCTTCTTCACTGTCAGAGTCGTTAGGCATTGGAACGGGCTCCCCAGGCAGGTGGTGGAGTCACCATCCCTGGAGGTGTTCAAAAGCTGTTTAGACGTGGTGCTTGGAGACCACCAGGACCCCACAGTCTGCTGTTGGGGTGCTCATGCCCCCCGGAGCGAGCAGAGGCGGTGGGAGGCAGAGGTGCAGGGCACGTGTTGATCGGCATCACCCTGGGCAGGGACCTGCAGTCAGGTTGAGCCCCCTTGTCCCCCTGTGCACACCTGGCCCCCAGTCCCAGGACAGGAGCCACTCGCTGTCAGCAGCGGGACACGATGCCCGTCTCCCTGCAGCTGCGGGGACCCATGTCACTGACCAGGGTCGTAAGGGGCAAAGGAAATCCTAAATCCAGCATCCATATGAACAGTATCGTGTCAAAACTTGGGAAACTACTCAATGGAACAAACTCATTTTGTCTCCAAACCCACAAATAATTCACCTTGAATTAAAAACTGTAAATGGACCTTCCTTGAGAAACACGTCTATCTCATTTCTTCTAATGGAATAAGAAAGGTTAAATGTCCTATCAAAACAGTATGAACTGAAATCCATAAGAGAGAGTTAAAGAATATGCATATTAAGTCCATTTAGGGAATTAAATGGGATATGTATTGTCTCCCTGAAGAAGCACTTGTCTGTAGAAGGGGCCTGCAGACACAGTACAAGAAGAAAATAAAACCCAACAATTCAAGCAACCAACTTACAGTTTTGAAGCGTCGCAAGAAGGAAGATTTCAACTCAATAGTCAGTCGAAAGTCATCCCTGAGAAAACAAGCCACAGGCAAAAGGACCCGAATGTGCTGTGAAACATCGATGTCTTCTGCCAGACTGTCGAAGGCAGATGAAGTGAGCTGTGTCAGCTGTGGATGCTGAACTGACAGACATCCCCCCCAGCAGACAGGCATCTTTGGACAAGCCCTCGAGCAGCGTACGGATGCAGGGAAGGGAAGGTCTGTGTGGGACACGCTCTCTGGAGCACGGTCGAACGTCTCAGATCCCAAAGTGCTTCTGACGCCTGGAGAAGGCTTGGGCATAGGAAGAAACATCTGCCTTTCACTTCAGAAAGTATTAAAACTCCAAACAAAAAAAACCCCACCCTTGTGCTGTTGCTTCCCCTGCGTATATCTTAGGACAGTTGCTTACAGACCTGCAGTGCTGGGCTCCCCAGTCCAAGAGAGACACGGACATACTGGAGAGAGTCCAGCAAGGGCCCACCGAGGTGCTGAAGGGACAGGAGGGTCTCTCCTGTGAGGAGAGGCTGGGAGAGCTGGGGCTGCTCAGCCCGGAGCAGAGCAGGCTCAGGGGATCTCATCCACGGGTACAAACACCTGCAGGGAGGACGGAGCCAGGCTCTTCTCTTAGGGACAGGACCAGAGGCCAGGGGCACACACGGACACGCAGGAGGGTCCCTTTGGAGCCGCTTTGTCATGGGGAGGGTGAGCCAGTACCACCAGGGAGGTGGTGGAGTCTCCATCCCTGGAGATACCCAGAACTGTCTGGACATGGCTCTGGGCCACCGGCCCTGGGTGGCCCTGCCTGAGCTGGGGGTCAGACCAGGTGATGTCCAGAGGTCCCTTCTGACCTCAACTGGTCTGTGATTCAGCGATTGTGTGACTTTTGGTCATAGACCTTGCCCACATTAAAAAAGAAATTTCTCTTTTGTGAATAGGCTGTTGACTAAAGGGCTTTTTGTTCTTGATGAATTAGTAATGTTGGTGATTGGTTTAAGAAAACCCACTGAAGGAACAGAAATCAAAAGTGAGTAAATGTTAATCTGCAAATATAATGCTGAAATGGTCACAATGACATGCTGTAAATTAGGCACCACAGAGATTTCCTAAGGTCAGAGCTCTTTCCTGCTTATGCAAGGCAGCACTGTCCATGATGGTACTCTCCTACAGGGAAAATGCAGACAAAGCACTGAAAGCCTGTAAATAATAATGCTAATAATAAAGCCAAGAAGCACTGTACAAGGCATTTAAGATACTATTTTTCTTGGTAGCAGCCCAGTAAAAACAATTTACAAGGTAAGGACTGGCAGCAGCAAGCTGGCAGAGCTGGTGGCTGAGGAGCAGAAGCCATGGTTCTGCCTTTGCTTGAAGTCAGAGCACCCCACCTGAAGTCAGAACATCCCATCTGAAGTCAGAGCATCCCACCTGAAGTCAGAGCATCCCCCCAGGGTGACGTCTCCCGCCTGGGATCAGTCGGCACACCCTGCTGCGCTCTCCAGAGAGATGGAGTGGATGTGCACAGGCAGGGTGAACTGAAGTACCACAAGGCTGAGACAGGCTGCGGCATGACTACAGACACGACACAGCCAGCCTTTGAAGCACTGTGCTCTGTCGGGGCTGCCAGGAGGCTCAGCCATCCCCCATGGTGCTGGCAGAGCATGCATGGAGCCTGCCTTCCCCTTGCCTGTCGAAGTAGTGGCATCTCCAGTCCTTTCGCAGACAGCTCCCAGTGCATATACAAAAGGCAGGCTGAGGTCCCTGGGTTTTTTCCCCCAAAATGCTCACCCTCCAATTGCTCACGGCATCCATTGCCCCTTTTTCCCCAGCTGAAGCCTGCGTTGGTGGGGAGCCGGGGGGGCTAGGGCTGGTGCTGGCCGGCAGCCGGAGCCAGGAGACCCAGAGATGACTGGTGTGTTAGTGCAGCGGTCTTCACAAATCTGCCCTTGGGTGAAGCATGCCTTGTTTGGTACCAGAGTTTCACAAAAAGACAGGAAATCAAACAGGATCCTTAGACCCTTCCCAGAGATGAGATTTCGTTTTATCAGCAACAGAGACAGCCTCTCTTCTATGGCTCCAAATACTTGTCTCTCTTTTCTCTGTCAATATTCTTTTTACTTGAAATGTTAATAATTTGGTACGCTGCCATCACTCACTGAAAATGTAACTCAGTTTTTATATAGCATGCATTCAGCTCTTCATGTTACCTTGTAATTTTTCCATTTGCTTTAAAAGAGTGGATTGTTTTCTCAATTTTAATTTTGAAGCCCTACTTCTCTCCTCCTTTCTGACTGTACATCAGGTGAACACAAGCTTGTTCCTGTGGGAGCGTAAAGAAAGCTGAGCCCTTGGTACATGGCCACGTCCGTGCCCTCCGTGTTTGCTCTCTGCAGCTCTCTCGGCTTTGCCCTGGTGCCGCTGCCTCTCTCTGCCTCCTTCATCTTCTGCCTCCCGGGTGGATGTACATAGCCCGAGGAGGTGTACGAGAGCTCCCTCAAGTCTGAGTCAATATTTGACAAACAGGAGGAGATTTTCCAGGTGCAGGCGTACCAGGGGCGGGGGCTGCCTCTCGCTGCCGCCATGGGCAGGGGAGGGGAGAGGGATGGAGGGAGGGCTGGGGGTGCCCGCAGTGGTGGGAGCTGGGGGCTGCCTGCTCCAGCCCCCCAGGAGGCACCGTGGGCCCCCGCCTGCTGCTCTGCTCGCCGGCCAACGGTCTGAGTCCACACCAGCAGCGACTGCTCCCCTGGGCACGAACAAACAAATTTCAGTATAAAAGATGTCTTTGTATTGGAACAGGAACTGGGGGTCTTTTTCTCTTTGGAGGTACAACACCCTGGGGTGAGGGTCAGGTAGGGCAGAGCCCCTGCCTTTAAGGGAATATGTGATGGGGGAGAAGTCACACCTGCAGATAGAGCAGATGCTGGAGATATCAGTAGCCGTAGCCACAAAAACGTCTTGTTAGAGGAGGAGAAAATTTATTTCTCAGGGTGCTCTATTGGGGAAGCAGTAATATATTTTCTCATAGTGGTGCAATTTTACAAAAATACATATTTTTTTTTTCTTCCTTACTGTGCTGACCATGGCACATTTCAAATGCATGTCTTAGTGCCTGTCATTTATACTTCATCAACTCCTCTAAAGCATACTGGTCTGAATGCTCATCCTCCATGCAGGTGACACCAGGACTTTTACCTCATCTCTCTTTTTTCTCTGGGCACGTGGGACTGCAGGGGACCATATCTGTGTCACTTAACACCTCTCTTCCATCATAGTATCTGTGTGCAGTAATTAGCACACGCTTCAGTTTACTTCATAATAGGAGGCTTTGTTCTCACTCATCATTCATTTCTTACCTAACCGTGAAAACCTGGAAGTTGCTTCAACTAGAAAAATGTGTTTAAGGGGCATAACGGCGTATAAATATATTGTAAGGTCATAAACTCGAAGGATGCGAGAGATTTGTTTACATTGGTAGAAGAGAGAGATTACTAGGAGTGACGGTGTGAAATTAATACAGAATATATTTTCAGAACAATTGTCAGCCTTGGGTGTCTCCAGCAAAGAGAAGGAGGGGATAACCTGGCATTAGAGATGTCTAAAACAGGCTAAGCTAACTGTGTCATGGACAGTTATCACCTCCAGTTTGATCTCATCTTCCTCCTTGGACATCCTCCATTGCAGGATCCATGGCGGTTCCTTGACCACAACAGCTGGCTTATATGTACAATACATCTGAGTAGTCACCCACCCCAAATCAGGCAACGTTTGGATCTGGGAGAGAAAGATGTGAGGCTGTCGGTGACAGAGGACTGTTACAAGAAGGGCTGGAGGTCAGCAGCATAAGGGGATGGAGACATGGAGGGACACTGGCAACAGGCTGCAAGAAAAGGTTGAAAGTCTGGATCATTCAAGAAAATCCCCTGGCCTATTAGGCTCCACTCAAACATCACAAATGGAGTCTATGAGACTATAATAAAAACTCAGGACATTAAACGCAGCAGCTAATTCAATTATTTTCCCTCCTGTTCATGTAGAAAAATTAAACAGTCAACAGGAAACATTGCATGGTGAAATCTCCACGTCCCTCAGGTACTAAAGCGGGCACATTGGACCATGTCCCGTCCTGAACTCCAAATCAAACTGAATCACCTGGGAACAGGAGAATGTGTGGGCACCGAAGTCATGGTGAGGAATGCACAGTTCCTGGGGGAAGCCTCTATCCCTACGGCATTTCTTTGCATGACCGGCTGCCCTAACGCGGCCACACGTGCCCTGTGCCCTGTTGCAGAGGATGCTATTCTGGTCCAGTTCGGTCACTCAGCTCTCACGAGGACTGGAGTATCCTTCCTTGCACCCGCCACTGTCCCCAGAAGATGGATGGGTGGCCTTCTCTTGGTCAGCCTGACGCTCACAGTGATATAATTAACATGTCCTTACCTAACTGATCATTCCAGTTGATGTCATTAATATACATGAATTTCCTCACAAAACTACTGTCAAAGATTTTTAAAGTAATCATTGGATATTTTTTCCAGAATAGCTGTCATTAAGTGACAAAAATAGAATTACTTAAAGACTCGGTTGGATAATTTAGTTTTCCTTTATTCTTTGGAAGCCCCACTGAATTTTCCAGATGTGGTGATGGTTTGTACATGGATGAGTTAATCCCAGGGCAGGGCAGAGCCTGCCTTCCTCAGCCCGAAGCTGGGGAGCAGCGCCCAGCTGAACGCCTGCCAGCTCTCCTGCCTCTGAGCCAGGAGCAGGAGGATGCTGGGGGATGCAGGGACAGACAGTGGTCCTTTCCCACCCTCAGCTTCCAGTCAGTTGGACACAGTTGGTGGCATCTTGGAAAAAAAGGGTAGCAAACGGTGATGTCTCCCACAGCTGTTTGCACAAGTCTCTGCCTCTTTTCTCATAAAATTGACTTGCCCACAGTCTTTGCCAGCGTTTATGGGACTGATAATCTCAAAGCCTCTAAGGTGCCTTATATACATGGAGATGAGTAGGAATAGACCATACTTCTTTATTTCAGGCTTTCTGAAAATCCAGACAGACATCATTTTCTGAAGTATTTTCAGGACACTGTTTCCCTTTGTGTGTTTTAGATAACTATCATTATTTTCAAAACAACTGGGCATGAAAAACAGCAAGCTGCTGTTGGCAAGGAGGTCTGTCCTCCAACATCTCTCAAACGCTGCTTGCTGCTGGGGACACGGACCTGTCCAGACACAGCAGGCGTGTGAGAAAGGTCAGGTTCCACTTCTGCTAGCCAAATCTCTGCTCTTTTCCACCTTCTTAGCCCAGATGCGTGCACATCACTCCCCTTTCTTACATGGCACAAGGTACGCCTCGAGGTTGCAGAGAGCTAATAAAAACCATCGCCAGGTGTGATTTGTATTCTGTAAACCGAGAGGGTACATTTTCCCAAATCAATGAGGTTCTGAGAACTCAAAGTTCAAGCCATTAATTAAGTTAGGAAGCTGCGTAATGGCACAAATGCCTTAATCGAAAGCTGAGGATCGATTTCCAGTATCAGCCCAACTCCAACAAGCACTTCTGCTGAGACTGGTGCTGGCACAGCTCCTTGGCGGGCGATGGGGAGACGCAGCCTCCCGCAGTCGGCAGCTGACAGCACCACGGCACAGTCACCCTCCGCAGCGAATTCCCAACCCCTGGTCCTGTTCTGTGCGTGTGTGCATCTTCCTTCTGTAGATACAACAACCAGTTATACAGGTGTGCTTGTGTTTGTACTGGGCATGCGAGGATGCACATTAAATATGGAAAAACAGGGTCTGAAGAGGCCAGTTCTAGTACTTTGGAGACTATTACCTTCCCTTGATTATAATACAGTGGCATATATCAATGCAGAGGAGTGTTTTCATGTGCACACAGTGTTCCTAAAATGTGTTTAACAGGAACATGGCATACATTTTAAAAGATTACATTCCCCTTGCGGGGAAAGTGAGATTCTGAAAAAAGAAAAAAAATCATTATCAACATTTCCACTAGAACAAAAAAGTCCAGGAGAAACTGTTTGCTGTCTTTTCAGATAAAAAGATGTTTTAAAAGCATTTCAGATTAATAAACACTGTCTACTATTTCATTTAGAAGAGTCAGTCCCTTAGTAAAAAAACTCTTGATAGAAATTTTACAACCCATCTTTATCAATAAACCTTTTATACTGCCCAAACAGCAAAACCCACAGGCCAGTCCCTGAAAAAAGCTTGCTTGTACTGGTAAACATCTATTTAAAGATATTAGGCATAATATTTTAAAATATTTTTTTAATATTTAAGCAGCTGCAAGATTTTGATGATCAAATTAAAATGACATAGTATTTACCAGATTGCTTGAATTATGTTACTTACTGCGAATATCTTCTTGCCCCAGGACAACTTGTGCACTGTGCTGGCATCGCTCTGCTGCCAGATGTGCTCTCCTAAGGTGTACACAAGACTTTTCTTAAAAATATTAGTCCTAGAGGGAGACCTCTTGTCTGGGCAGACCTGGGAAAAGGTGTGGGGGAGGCTGAGCAGTCCCTGCCTCCAGCTCTGCCCAGCGTTTGCCTGCATAACCGACCAGATTTGCGGTGAATTGGTTCAGTACAGACCCAAAGCAACTCCTAATTGAATTTAAACACTGCCAAGGTAATCGCTTTAGTCAGTGGAATGTCCCTTCCTGCTATGAAATTTTTGGAAACACTTGTTTAAATTAAGTTTGCAGACTGAAGCGCAGAGAGTTTTGCACTGGGAGCTGTTCACTGAATCTGCTTTCCCCGGCATGCCAGGGAGTCGGGAGGCCGTGTACGAGGGCAGGGTACGAGCAACAGGGAGAAGGGTTTGGCTTTTGGATCAGTGCATACAGGCTGACAGAAGGACTTCATTCATCCTGGGCTGCTTCACCATCCTTTTTGATTCCCGCAGGAAGTAGATATAGGGGTCTATTATTTCCTCTCCCTAACTTTATACAGCTACAGAACCACAGAACGGTTTGGTTGGAAG
>NW_009626072.1:2700-18918 GCF_000690535.1 Cariama cristata | reverse complement strand
CCTGTGCAAATCACCATCCTTGGGTGCCTAACCTGGCTTGCTCTCCTCCCAACTTTTTCTCCTACTCTTTAGACTGAAGCACACCCGGGCAAGGGCTGCCTCGCAGTACGTATGAGCAGCACTGAATAAAAACAAGCCCTCATCTTGGATGGCCCTCAACAAGGTCTACAGAAGAAATTGTATGTTAAATCCTATCCTCATCTAGAAAAGGTAAATGAAAAAGGAACAACTTGTGTTCTGCTTCTGCACGCAAAACCAGAGATGATAGATAAAACCCCTTACTGTGTAATCACTCCCCAATTTTTCTGCTGCAAGAAAAAAAAAGGAACTGAAAACAATTTTTTTTTTTTAACTTTTTTCCTTTCCATACAACATCAATAGCATAGAACAAATTCAGAAAGTAAGCTGAAATACAGCAGATAGAACAGAAGAGCTACTACTGCTGCATTTGCAAGAACTAAATAATCTGATGATCTGTTAGGGAACTAAGAGAGCAGAGAGGATTGAGCGGCCAGTCACTGCCTTCCATACACAAACTGAATACGCTATAATTATTTTCATTTTCTTACTTACAAATAAATCAAAATTTTATTTGCAGGCACAGTTAGTCTTAGGAAGCAATGGCAAGTATAAGCCACAGCCTTAGTGTAAACTACTTGCTTTCCAACATATTTGGATACCATTATCAAAAGTGCATGCATGCAGCTGAAAGGTTGAACAGCTATAATTGAGGGGAAAATCTGGCCTAGTCTCTAAAATCAGGCTAAAATGATAGTTAGATCCATATTACGTACAGCTTTTTTTTTTTTTTTTTTTTTTAAAGCATCAAAACCATTAGTTTCCTAGCTTAAATCTCTCGCTGAAAACGCACTTTAAAATCTGATACTAAACAGCCCAGCCATAGTCCTGATACAAAATACAGTACTACAGATGACACACTGGGAAAAATAAAACAAAATTAACATACCAATGTTTGTGGCTGGACCGCTATACCATTACTGGCATTTTGCTTATGTAGTGATTCCATTGGTGTTTTGCATTACATGGCAAAACCATAGGTTCCCCTTCTAAGAAAAGAATTGCTTAATGTGCCAAATGGTACATCTGGAGAGAAGTACTGCCAGCCTGCAATGATAAAAAAAAAAAAAAAAAAAAAAAAAGAATCTGATGCCTGCTAGCTAGTTTTCTAAATGATGATGCTCCTCACAATATTCCTATTGAGAATCATATTTTGGTAATGTATTGTCTAAAGCTTTCAGGCTGGAAAGCATCTTTAATCCATTATTCTCTGGTTCTTTATTTTTTTGGCAAATCCTGTAGCTGCAGGGGAGACAACTGTGGTTTTGGTGAGATAACGTGTATTATTAGTGCTTTGCTCTAGCTTTTTAAATAAAATACTCTGTTGCCTTCCACTGTCAGAGACACTATCGGGCACAGAATTTGTTTGATCTTTGGATGAGCAATGTAAAATGAAGCCTTTTGCCTTTTAGTGTAGATTTAGTGTCCTATGGTATTTAAGGTTCAGTACATACATCAGAGAAGACAGGTGGAAAGGACCTATTGGATCATACATGTTCCATTATAACGTTTTTTCAAAGTGTATTACACTTCTACTGTATAAAGTCTAGTCAGCCCTTCCAAGCAGTGACTTCTGCTACTTCTTTGGAAGGTTACTGCACCCATCAAGCTGGTACTGGCAATGGGATTCCCATGGGAGGGACCTCCGTGCCCCTTGCCTACCGTTAGAGGCCTCTGGGCGGCTAAGAGGCTCCAACTGTGCAACTCCAAATGGAGACCTGAGGTGTAGTAGACCTCCATCAGAATTTTTTAATTTAATTAGCTTCAAACTATGCCTCTTATTGTTTTCTTCCTGACATTTTCACATAAAGAAAGAAAAAAAAACCAACCCAAGCATTTTTGGCTCTGGAGATTCAAGTTTGCACAGAATGAAACAAGCAATAGTCAGACGTGCTATGATTTAACTCCAGTGATATAAAATACAACCTCTATTAGCAGATGTAACGTAACAGATGTTGTGGGAGATGCTACTGCAGCAAGGTACACAACTAATTCATGGTAGGTTCAAGACATCACCAAACGCATCTGCCCCAGCAGACAAGGCAGGGATACAAAGACGCCTTGGAGCAAGGCTCTGTGTTGCTAAAGCTGTGCCAAACCACCCCAGAACACAACTGTGCAAATCTGCAGCCGTTTGAGAAGCTGAAGGAGCTCTCTGGTTTTGAGGTTTGTAACAGTCCCTGCATTACAAAAGGCCATCCAAAGAATATGGATGGTTTTTTTCCACTAAAGGTGAATGATTTTCCAACTGAATACCTCCCTGATTCGATGGCTCTAGGCATGCTTTCTGGAGTTTTTGGAAAGAGACCTACATTACAGATCTCAGAGCAAAAGTTCCCAAAAACATTGCTCTGAAGTTGTTCATAACCAGTCTGAAATAGTCTGTGGACCATATTAAATACTCAGTGGAGAAAAAAGGTAGTGCCTTTTTCTAAAGACTATTTCACACCAAAGAATTCGAGAGAGCAAGCTGAGATAGCTGAGACAGGGTACTCAATATGAATACTTCAGGGATGACACATCAGTGCATGTGACAATGTAGACACAACACAGGTAAAATATTTGAAATTCTGTACAAGGCTATGGGTCATTATTGCTAGCTCACACTGCTACGTTAGGGCTGGGAGGGGTAGGTGAGAAGAGACATGCCTTTCAGGGTTACCTCTCTTGGAAGCTGCCTTTATGCTGTGAAATTTCTTATCAGTTAGAACAAAGACACTGATAGAGTTGGCTTGGTATTGAATAGCACATGTACGGCCACATTTTGCCTGCTTCCCTGCCAGTTTAGGGACATGTAATTGCGCTACAGATGTCCCTTCAGCTCTGCTGGGTAGATATACTACTCAAGTCTTCAACTAGGTAATTACCACTTCCCATAGTATTAATACTGAAAAATAGAATTAAACCCATACTGACCTTTTCAAAAGTCTCCATCGTCATCTCCCCTACACAGACAAATTGCTAGCTGTCAGAGGAAGCTTCCATGTTTCGTAATGTGACTAGTGTAAATTGCTTTGACATATATCAGTTCTTCCTACCTCTGGAAGCACCTCACAAACTGACTACACACATTAAAAGACAGACCTGAAGTTTGCAAATAAGTCAAGTTTGGCAAAGAAACTCACCTGTCCTCCCAGTACAGTGACATTTTTCATCTCACACAGCAGTTCCTTTATTTTCCCAAAGATCAGAATTTTTACATTCCAGGAGGTAGTTTTCAGGTTTGCTCTTTAGTTCCTTCCTGAAGAAACATGTTTGAAAATTGATCTTATCTAAGTTATTTCCCTTCTCTGACACAGAATATTAATGGAAATTCGAACAAAGAATTCAGAGCAGCATGCCTGTCGACAAGTGAATGAGGAGCGTCTGCATTTAGACACAAGCTACTGAACTTTTCAAACAGCTTTGGGAGACTGATCTCTACAGAGCCTGATGTTATTTGTTTATTTTCAATGTCCAGACCCACGCTTCATTTTATTGAACAATCAGCTCTGAAGTCTTTCCAGTGGCATTTAACGTGCATCTCTTATTTTAGTGTCAGACATCAGATCTACAAGTATCGCTCTCATGGCAACGTATCATGAATTTCTGCCTAACTTATTTTTATGTAGTGAAAACATTGTTTTTCCTGAAAAACAATGTAGTAGCAAAAGAACAAAGTTCACAGTGAAAATAGATGTGGCATGGTTTTACCCTATGATAATGTAACAGTTCCTTAATATTTAACTTCTATAATAACAGCTAAATTAGATACATGCTTTCAGAGACACAAACTGTTCCAAGCCTTGCTGTTTCACAGATGGTGGATGCCAAGATTAAGTGACAGGCTGAAAGTAACACAGGAAGTCTGTGGCAAAGTCAAAAACCGATCCAAGAACTCCCGATTCCTATCCATTGTCTGAACCACAAGACTATTGCATCTTCCAACTTGTATTATTACTGTGTACCTGTATATATTGTTTGCCCACACCATGCTCTGTTAAGAGAGCTCTCAGTACCATTAGAAAACACCAGCTCTTATCTCCGATAACCCCACGTTCGGCCTCACAAACCCTAACATCCTGTCAAGCCTGGGTGGAGGTCCAGGAGCCCCTTCCGCCGCCGTTCCCAGACAGTGCTGACAGCCCACCTCTCACCAGTCCTACGAAAACAACCCTGCAGACCTCCCACCTCTTTCCAACCTCTTGAACACGATCTGCCTCACAATCCGTTTGCTAAACCTGCAAATCTGGCAGCATAGTTGCCGACCTAAGCGTGGTATGTGAATCTTCTCTGTCCATTAGTGTCTTGAGGGTACCTGTAGTTCAGAAACCCCTTTCCTATCTGGTCTGGGAGGTCCACATGCACCCTGGTGCCCAGCAGCTTCATCCAGCCAGCTCTGGCTGCCAGTGCTCTTGGAAGGTCCATGCAGTAAATGTCACTTCTGCAAATATATTTTTGCAGAACTTAAATTCCAGGGAAGAAACCCCCAAAGCTTTCACCTTTTATTTGGCATAACTGAGAACCTGGAAACTGAAAGACTGTATGGGAGAGATTCAGAAAAATACAACCAGCTCTTAACCACTTCATGTTATTACGTGTCAATGGGAAATAAATACCAGACGCGTGTCTTTGAAGCCTCCCTGATGTGATTTGTCTAGAGCTGCAATGCACACACCAGAAATACAATCCAGGAATTGCATAGCATCGTGTCCTGGCACTGATCACCACAAAACAGCTTGCCGCACCTTGCATTCACACGTGGAGTGTCTCAGGTTCTTGCTAAGTGAAAAGAAATTGTGGTGGTCCAGAAGACATCAAATCCAGTTTCCACAAATGTGCTAAAAATGCTGGGGGGCGGGGGGGAAATAAAACAAACATGAAAAATGTTCATGTACAGCAACAAAGGAATACGGAAGCCTATTGTGCATATAAAATTTAAAATTAATAACCATTTTAAAAACAGTGATTATTTCCCTTTTAAAAATGTCTTAATTTTCACAAATACAGACACCTGAGTTTATTATTCCATAAACCAGCTCATCCAGATTTGTTCCTATTAGCCAGGTTCCATAACTTACAGTGGACCAAAAAAGGTGGAGCCTCTCAATGGCTGCCAGACAACTTGTGATTAAAAAAGATTTTTGGGATGGAGTTTCCCGAGTAACCACGGAAAAACCACATATTGATCATTTGAGTTCAGTGTTCTCCCTTTCCCAAGGGAAAGAACATAAAAACATGCATTTGTTTACATCAGTTCAAAAGGAAGTGGTAGAAAGAATGACTGTAATACTGCCTTGTCCAGTATTATTTCCTGGCTCTCTCAGCATCTGCTGATGTTTGAAGTAAATCTTCAAAAACTGTACCTTTGCTAAACTTCTCAAAATATATAGGATCTCAACCATTTCTGAACAACAAAATCAAAAGTAGGTGACAATGGATATGCAAAACAAATGCCACTTTCTTTCTCCCTGTTAGTCCACCAGCAGGAGCTAGCAAAGCCTGTTCCAATTTGTATTTGAACTCCATCAGAACCAGTGGGAACGTATTACTCAGAAATCTCACAACAACGGAGTTTATTTCGATGCTGCCACTAATTTCTGGTCCCTGTCTCCAGTTTGACCAGTTCCCATAGAAAAGTGAGGAAGCTGTGGAATGGCAACGATAGCAGGTAAGGAAAAGAGGATTATCATCAAAGAGACTTACCTTACAGTGATCATTTGTCAATATTTGAGTTATGCCTTCCATTACCATAGCATTTGCCACTTTCTTTACATTATAGACATAGAGATGCTGAAGAAATATTCATTTCAAACTATTAAGTTATCCCAAGGGTGATAATTTTGAAAAAATAGAATACCTTACTTGTGCTAGTCATTAATTTAGTTGCACATGGAAAACAGGACTGCATTCTTCCTAACAAGCCTGAAGTGGAAACAAACAGGTCTTGTGTGGAGACTCATGCTGTTAATTTGATCATAATCCCTGGACAGAGGAAATCCCTCTGTCACTGGCATATTATCTCCCTGTTCCACAACACATCTGACAATTTATTGACAATTTATTTCTCTGACAAACTGCTATTACTCCTGGGTGTGCTGGGCAGCCTCCAGCATGTCGCAGGCTCCAGAAGAGCATGCTCCTAAACTTGCAGTGCTTCATAGCCTCCGGTAAGGACTAAAATGAGACAAGACAAGATGCTGGCTCTTCCTGTGAGGGTTCTCCTGCTTAGGACTTCACAAAGTTGTGCTTGTAATCCCATAAACTTTGTTACCTCAACAATAAGACAGGATTATTTTTTTTTTCTTTTTTTTAAGGGAGTGATAGGATATAGCAGGATAGCAGTGAACAAAATAGAAGGTATCCCTTTGGCATTCAGTGCCTGATAGTTGCTAAGGTCTGGGGTTGGAACAGTTTAATCTAGAATTTGCCCTACAAGAAAGAAATAAAAAAAGGCTAATAAATAAAAGGAGATATGTGACTGTGGTGGAGGAACCCTTGGGGTCCAGTATTTGGAGAATGATCAGTGGATTGGGTACTCAAGGAGAAGCAGCACTACTCATCCCTCCATACCAGCTCCCACACAATCCTCCCCTGCGCACCCCCCCCGCCCCATTTCCAACACATCCTTCACAGCAACAAGTTGTCCTTGGCATGACCCATGTTTCCAGCTAGTAAAGTCCTCCTCTGTTCCCCCCATTCCCTCAGAAGGCATCAGTTTTCTATTTTAAAAATATCAAGTCACCCTATCTCAGCTGCATTATAAACAAAGACAAACAAAACAACCCAAAACAGTTTTGTGTGTGTGGAACAAGAACAAAACACTTCAAACCCAAAGAAGTTTCCAATAAGTCACTCATTGAAATTCAGGAAGAAAAAACCCCAAAGGGTAAAAATACCCCCACGTATCCAAGTTCTCTGAGGCCATTTCTTTCCCTCATCTGTGTTCCATCATCTTCTTCCTTATCCAAAAAAGTTGCGGTGTCCGTGGGAGTATGAAAAAACATTGGTGTGACCACCGAAAGGAACTCTCTGTCTGGCAGCATAAAGCCACGCGTTATCCCGTCTCCAGGAACTCAGCCTTGCTTCGATGGTCATAAATATTCTTTGATGACAAAGCAAAGGGTACTCATTCATCCAGACTGAATAATACTTTAAAACCTTGAAAAGCACACTGGGATCTGTGCTCTGTCCCCAGCCAGAACGTAAGATCCATGGGGAACAACCCCTGATTGGCCTTGCCTCTAGGACACCCAGCACTGCCCATCTCCACCTTCGGCGTTGATCCAGGCAGGAAAGCGTTGCGCTTCTCCCTTTCAGAGGTCCCAACCCACCCGGTCAACATTAAATTTATCTGAGGGCAGTAGGAAGCTTTAAAACCTTCCCAATTCCCTCCTTTTTGCTTGCTAGCCTCATCCCATCTTGACTGTAAACAGGAAGCCAGTCTTCACATTATGTAGGCATCACTGGATGCAGTTTCACAGGGTAGCAAATTAAAATACCATATCCATGACAGTGATCAGCCTCAACTGCATCACTGAGTGACACACAGACACACAAAGGCTGAAGAAAGCATCCAAGCACAGGCTACCTGACTAATCACAGCTAGTGCTTGCTACTAAAGGGTACTCAAAGTCAGGCCACCTTTTTAGATAACTGCTCTGCCCTTGGAAGTTTTCAAAGCTTTACAAAGCATTTACATACATGTTTTTAAAAGGGAGAGAAAAAAAAAAAAAGACTGATTACAATATTAACTGTACACTATATGGCATAATCAGAGATCTCCTAATTTTCAAGAGAGCATTATTTGACATCCTGTTGCATAAATATTCTGCTTGTGCAAGCAGGTCCACGAATGATCAGTAACATACGTCATAGTCTTGCAAAAGTTATTGATGAGAAATTTATCTTTATGACTAGCCTTCATTTAGTCAGTGGAAAAAAACGAGGTCTAAATGTAAGTCACTCTCCTCCCAGTCCCAAAATTAATAATAATAATATATTTACAATGAATAAATAATAACTTTAGGCTTACCTATATGCCTTCTCCTTTTATGGTAGTCTTTTAAATTAAATTTAATCTTGCCATTCAAGGTAGAAATGAGTAATAAAACTAACCTGTTTATTAGTCAGTGTAGTTTTAGAATTATATTCGCATTTCTTCTTTTGAGAATGTAACTGCTTGTTGACACAATGGAGGCCAAGCATGCATTTATGGTGCATGATATCATTGTGTGGCTAATAGAGGGATTTTACTTATTCCACAGATGACTGCCACAAGAGAATGTAATTGCTCAATAATGTGTCGATGTACCCATGGGAAGGATTTAAGTCATCTGAGACCTGTATTGGGAACTTGCCAGGGACCCCAGCACTACCTCTATTTTGCACGAAATGGAGGAATTGTGGCCATCTTCTGCAGTAAGGATAAACAGAAGGAGGGAGAAAGTCACAAAGAGCCAAAAAGGCACCCCACATCAAAAAACTGGTTAGACTTCCAGTTGATATGAATAATTTGGAGGTTTAGTGATAAAAAAAAAAAGTTTTAAAGTTTCTGATTTAAGAGAAAGACTAAGAAAAAACATTAGATTTTTAAAAAACTTAAAAAATACTTATTTTTTAAGGACTCTAAGATGTGGAAAGTATTGCCACCTAGCCATAAACTCCCAGCAAATGTAAATGTCTCCTCATAAAAAATGACTATGACACACTATTTAAAAAAACCAGAAAAAAGAGAAAGCATTTCTCAGAAAATTGAACACAACTAGAAGGGGAAAAACTGTTACCCAGATGCAGGAAATGAAAGCTTTAAGAGTAACGAGCTTCCGTAAGTGTGGTGTACTCCAGTACATAAGATGATCTGCATCAGACAAATTCTCTCACCAAGAATTAAAGACTCAAAAATAGATACAACATCTGACTGAAAAACTATTTATGGACAATGAAATCTTTGTTACATTTGCACTATTGCTTTATTTTTTTAATCACGTATCAAGTTAAAAAGTGGAACAGCTGATTATATGAATACTAGTGTGAGAAAAACAACAGTCAAAGTAGAGTTAAGAGTTCACTGAATACTGCAAATCAAGTAGCACACTGCAGGATCAGCTTAATAAATCAGAATAATTTCCATACTTCTCAAGGATGTAAAGAGTCATAGGATGAGATTCAGTTCAGTGGATGCCTATTTTTAAGTACACAACTCCTTCCATTGATTTTGAGAAGGTTACCCAGATGCTTTAGTTAGGGTACATTCACAAAGCAACATACAGCAACGAAGGTGGTGAAGGGTCTGGAGCACAAGTCTGATGGGGAGTGGCTGAGGGAGCTGGGGGTGTTTAGTTTGGAGAGGAGGAGGCTGAGGGGAGACCTGATCGCTCTCTACAATGACCTGAAAGGCAGGTGTAGCCAGGTGAGGGTTGGTCTCTTCTCCCAAGTAACAAGTGATAGGACAAGAGGAAATGGCCTCAAGTTGCACCAGGGGAGGCTTAGATTGGATGTTATGAAAAATTTCTTCACTGGAAGGGTTGTCAGGCACTAGAACAGGCTGCCCAGGGAAGTGGTGGAGTCACCATCCCTGAAGGTATTGAAAAGACGTGTAGATATAGCACTTAGGGATGTGGTTTAGTGGTGGCCTTGGCCGTGCTAGGTTAATGCTTGGACTCTATGATCCTAAAGGTCTTTTCTGACCTAAATGATTCTATGATTCTATCAGAAAAACACCCTGGGTGCATGAAAGCCTTGGTTAGGAATTCATCATTGGATGTGTTGTGAAGCTTTTCAAACCAATGGGAATTGTAACTCTCTCCAACGAGACCCATAATAATGTAGAGAGATTGCAGTTCAAACGAGAATGACCAGACAGCCTCCACTGGCTAGGGCAAAACTGGAATTTAAAGCCTCTCCCAGCATCCCTTCAGAGAATTTTTCCTGAATTTTCAAAATGGTTTACAGGATGTTTTCAGTCCACCTTTCCTCAAGACGCAGCTCAGAAGAACCTGCCCACTCTTAGTACAAAAGGGTTCAACCCCAAACCCCACAATGAGTCAAATGGTCTGATTCAATTAGATGCAGTGTCATCTTGTGATGTTGAGCTCAGGGCCCATATGTAACCTATTCCACCTAAAAAATCTCTTTTACAAATCCCTTACTAGTTCTGCTAATTTCAGGTTAGTTTTTCAAACTAGTCCTTTCCTCCAGCCCTCCCTCTATTTCTCCCTCTCACCCTCATCTGATTCTTCCCAGTTTCAAATAAGATTTAGAAATCTGCCCAATGGCAGGTGGGTGGAGGCGCTCCACATACTATGTTTGTTGGTAGCCCAGCAGTTATTTGTGGTTGACTTTTTTGGTTGCCCACAGGAATTTCCAGGGTGGTGTAAACAGACAGATGTGGGTTCTTCTCTGCTATATAGATCACACCATAGAGAGATATCAAAGGAAAAAGACAAATCCATGAATAATGCGCTAGTGGCAAGTTTTGAAGCTCAGAACTTTAAAGACTGGCCTCCGAATTTATTGGTTTAATTGTTGGGTATGGACATTTAAGCCACCAGATAGCTTTTGAAATCAAAACATCACTGAAATGTTTCCTGAATATTTAAAAGTTCATACAAAGTGAACGTGGGCCCAAGTACTGGCAAACTCAAAGCTGCTCCTGCCCTGACAGCACTGCCCTAATCTTACATTCTAATATTGCTCTTGCCTTCTTTTCCTCAGTATCATATTGGTTTGCTTTTTACTTCTGTGAGGCATCTCAGCAACTATTCCACGGCTCTTTGCTGCTGTAACACTGGCAAGCTAAGAGGGAGGGGGGGGCTTTAAGGGTACAGGGTACAAGGCAGACCTTTTGCTGGCATAGATTAGTAAAGCTCCACTGATCTCAGGCTAACTCATATTAGCCAGGAAATTCCGCTCCTTGTTCTCTTTTTCTTTTTTGTTTTATTGGTACCATTACGCAAAAATTACCTTTGCCGTGTGATTTTTGCGTGCCTTGTGCTCACACAAGAGACACATCGTGGCATTTTTCCTCCTCAAGATTAACAAGCAGCACATGATTAAAATCAAGTTAACTCAACAGTACAACTTGCTAATCATTCTTACTCTGGAATTGCCAGCTAAAGCTTTTTTCATAATTTATTTTTTCAGGAGGATTTGTATATGTTTCTGCCAGTCTATTTCAGAGCATGGCAGGTTACAGAGGCACTTTGATTCATCGCTGGACATAGATTATTTTAAGTAGAAGGAAAAAGGAGTCTTGGTTTTCACAGCATTGCACTGTCATCTTGCGGTTGCAGTGCTCAGTTCCTAATCTTTATTTGGAAATGCCTTGAACAAGAATTCAATGCGAGCAGGAAGAAACGGTGATTGCCTCACTCCTGGGGCTTTGGTTTGTCTGGAGGCCTCCTTCCTGCCACTCTTGTGAGAACAAGACAGACTGACCTTGCCAAGTGTTTCCACTTCAGTTCTTTCCATCTCCTTCCTCTGTGAGAGGAGAGCATGACCTCCTCCATAAAACCATCATTATTTCGAAGACTTCATCTCCTCCAGACTTCCAGTACTTCTACTACGAACCCTTATTTGAAGACACATTTTCAGGGCAGTGTTGTGTACTTTCCTCCTTCCTGCTTGAGCTTTAAAAGAGGGAACGCTCTACCACTGTCAGCTCCTGAGAAGTTATACATCTGTTTCACAACTGAGGCAAATCACTTCAAACACCTTCTTGGCTTAATTAATTTTTTCCAACTTGTAAACACCAATCATTTTTGCCTCTTTTTCTGGACTGCTCAAGATACCAGCCAGTGTGGGATTCTCCTTGTAGACCCTTCCAATCAACTCAAAAGAGTTAATTTCATCCAAAATGTAAGAGAAAGCCCTGAGCTAGGCTCCCCTTCATCTCCACTTGTGCTGTTCCCAGCTATAGCACTGCTCTCCCGCCTCCCCCCTTACAGCCTACTGCTGGCTAAAAAGAAACCATATTCCAGAAAGACATACAAAATGCATCCAGTCCCAGTTAAGTCTGACCTAATCATCTATCAGTACATGACTAGAGATGATGAAATGGTAGTCAGCCTAACGAGTTCCCTGAAAGTGTGCAGCATGATGCTACACCTAACCTAAACCACAGATTCCAAAAGCTGCAACCCTGTCCTCCTCCTCAAAAGGCAATACGTAAATCCATTACACAGATTCTTCCTTACCCATTTACCAGTACCAGGATTCAAAATCTTAAAAATCCATGCTGTTTCTCTTTGTGCACTTCACTTTAGCAATTGCTCTCAAGTTAGAGAAGAAAAACTTGAAAGATCACTATTGTTACCTTCAGTTTCAGCTTTTGTATTTGGGCTGCCAATACTTTGAGGGAATATTTATTTTTGCAGAAAGCACTGTTAACATTAAAAGTCAGGGGGGAAAAAAGGCAGAAATGGGTTCCTGCGGGGCTTAGTTTAGTACTTGGGAGGAAAAACGCTGTATTTTGATTAGAATTGTGTTACTATTGTTCCCCTGAATGGAATTTGGAGTATGCATACTGAATTCCCCAATTTCACAAAGAATTGCCTACATCTTAACATGTTGTAAACCATGTTTACTTCAACTTTTTCTTACATGTGAAAATTTTCATGATCTTGCAAATGGATTATCACAGATAGACTTATGCATCGACCCAAAATCTTACTATCAGCAGAGAGATCCTCTGTGGGCTTTGGAATCCTTTAACGCACCATTGAGAGTACATGAGGGTTACACTCTGAAACTCCCAAAATACAAGGTATTTATCGCAATGTTCCTAGAAGGTATTTTAAAAGGTCAGAATTATCTATTTTACCCTCACACTTTCAAGCTGACTACATTTTGGTTTAGCTTCGAAAAGAATGGAACTTCTTGCAGAGATAAAAATGTAAAAAAACTTGAAGAGGACTGCGAAATGATGGGGGTTGTATGGAAACTTTTGGAACTGACAGCTACCACCAGTGCAACTGCCACTATGAAACAAATGGACTGAAACGTGAAGAATCTTACTTGTGGTAGATTTAACAGAGGTGCCAGGGGACTAATCTGACCAATAAAGGGTGTGTGAGAAAGTCCAATCGCCAGGTATGGAGATGCCTCTGAACCCAGGAATCGATAAACTGCAGAGGGCAAAGCAAAACCAAACCAAAATGGGGACAGGGCTCACAGCTTGATACTGTGGGAGTAGGAAAAGTTGCAGTGTCCCCAGAGGGAGAAAACACACATGTGATCCAGACAGTGTCAAAACCAAGCTGCTGCTGCAAGAGTCCAAGAGCAGGGTGCCTTGGCTCTGTTTCGGAGAAACCACCTCTAATAGCAGAAGACAGCTCGATGGCTAATTCAGTCCTTCGCCTCACTTACCGATACTGCCAACAAGGCTGCTAATTAGTACTAACTGTGACGGTGGTTTCTGTGATGTGGACAGCTGTTTGCGAAAAGCTGGACTGAGACCACCAACTCACTTCAGACAGGCCACTAAACAGCCATCTGAGGGTAACCACGAGGTCGCTAGCAACTTGGGTTAGATTCAAACTAGTGACTTCGAGGTGAAAAGGCTCCATATTCAATTACCAGTCCCCTGAGTCATCCCATCCACCCTCTGTAGTTACTTCAAAGTGCTTTGGTAAGCAATATCTGAGGACATTACATGTGTTCAAAATGCTAAAAATACACATCTAAAAGAGCAGGGAAAAGATCAGATCACCCAAAAGTAAATTTTCCTTTCTGTTCAAAAAGAAAACAAAGGGGCAAAAAAAAAAAATCACAATTCTAACAGTTTAAGCTTGGGTTTTTGGTGGGTTTTTTTTGGTTGGGTTTTTGTTTTGGTTTGGGTTTGGGTTTTTTTAAAATATACTGAAGTCCTTGCCATTCCAATTCATTTCTTGCAAATATCATTAGAATACTAATGAAAGAGAGACTGTTCTCGGGAAAAAATAATAATATTCCTTTTACCTTTGTATTTTCTAAATAGCCAAATCAATAGTAGAAAGAAGAGGAAAGTATTTGAGGGTGGGGTGTGTGAACAGGGTAGCAGGAACAAAACAAAACGCTAAAAGATGGATTAAAAAAAGCCCCATGCTGAAAACAGCAGCTCCCAGGGATTCCACCCAGGGCTTCTCAAACTTGCAGATTTGTTTTAAGAGGGACGCTGCCCTCTGGTACCCCAGGATATGGTATTTTCAATGCAACTCCTGAGGGCCACCAATCTATTTTTGTCACCTATCCTGGGATCTGACAACTCTCACCAGGAGCTCAGTTAAACAAGCCTCCAGTTTTTAAACAAAGTGGATTTTAATTGAGAAGCACCTGTGGTGAGAGAGTCTACTGGCATTATTAAAAAGCAAATTTATCACCATGAATCACAGAGGCAGGGGGTGGGGGAGTGAGTGGGGAGGAGGGCTCCAGGCATACGTCATACCTGCAACACAGTACCATTCCTTTCATAAAACTCCCTTGAAGAAATGTGTAGGATTTGACTGCACCCCATGAAGAGTGTTTTTCCCAACAAGCTGTTCCCAGGGTGTTGAAAAGCTATCATTCATAAAAAATTATTGAGGGGGAAGGAGGTAGCAAAGGGGAGTTCAGAAGGCCAGGGACACCAGTGGAAACCACAGAATGAGACCCTCTGTAAAGCACGCACCTGTTTATGGCCACCATAATAGCTTAACTAGAAAGCTTAAAGTTTTAAACTGGGGGGGGGGAGAAGGGGGGAAGGCAGGGAAACATAATGAAAGCTTGTTCTAATATCAAAATACACTTTAACCCATGGAGTCCAGGCTCACAACAGATGGCTGCAATTTAGAATAAAGCACTAACAATGAAAAATACACAGATTTGAGGAGGACACTCTTCACACATAACTTGGTATCATTAAATAGATGTGGGCTTGGCCAAAAGATTGGAAGTGCACCACTTTATAAAATATGTGGCTAAAAACATCTGCTTATTAAATAATATTTAATGTTGGGCCAGAGAGCAGCTGAGAGTAGAGAGTAGGTATCAAGATCTGTCTAAACGCAGTAATGAACAACTCCTGTAACAAAGAGTTTACAAGGCAAGGAAAAGAGAGTAAAGCCACCCTGCAAAGACTTGGATGATACATAAATGTTTAGAATGACAAAGAATGTGCTGTAATTCTAATGACACTATTAGTAAAATCCCTTTCTAACAGTGTTATGCACGCACTTTGTCCTCAGTGAGTGGTAAAAGTGACGTACTCAAGTCTGTTGGTCCAGCTGAGAAGACTTGACATTAAGGATGAGACTCCTCACAGGTATTAGTCAGTAAGGATGCTTTTTTTCCCCAGGAAGGAGCTAGGCATTTTCATCCATTATTCTCTTATGAAGCGGTTTTGTTGACATTTTTGCCAAGACTTCTCAAAACATTCTGAGAAAATGAATCTCAAATTGAATTGAGGGAAACCACAGGCAGGGGGAATATAGATATCTCACACAGAAGCTGGGTTTAAATCTTTTACCTTAAGTAGTCTGAGGAAGGCTGGAAGGTTGCCTTTAACGCAAAGCGCTCAGTCTTGTTGACAAACTAACGCTTCTGGCAGAACCTATCATGATGGGCCTATAAAAAGCAGAACAGGAGTGCTGTCCCAGGAGTTTGAAGGGGAACATGGGGTAATACAAGACAGTTGTATGTTTCTTTTCATTAATATTATTGGCCCAACATTTTCCCATTTATCAGTGCAGATGCAATACTGCATTTTTTTTTGCCATGTTCATATGAATCAGCCTACTGAACCTCACTTTTAATCAAAAGTAGGAAGAGTCTATGATGTGCAGAAGAAAAGAAACACATGGTGCAGAATAAAGGGGGTAAGGAACTGAATAGAAATATCACCTGCTCTACATCCTTCCTATATTTGGGAAATCATGATTTTTAAATGGTTTATCAACAATTTCTGTTTTGTTTTTTTTTTTTCTTTGAAAATCACCCCCAAAGTAACAAGCCACTTTCACAATGCCAGACAGCTTTGATCTGCAAGGTCCTCCTTAAATGTTGTGGGTTTTTTCGTTTGTTTGGTGGGTTTTTTTGTTTTTTTTGTTCTTTTTAACCACAGACACCTTAGACTGTTTAGGTCTGTGTTTGTAGGTCTGATCTTTTTTAGTCAGTCTGTCTTATATATTCTTCCAGCATGCTCTT
>NW_009626072.1:2440-2689 GCF_000690535.1 Cariama cristata | reverse complement strand
TTCCCTCCTCCACTTTAATTCTTACATACAACATTAACAGCTGCAAAAATTGTAGCAAATGTAGGCAACTTCATCCACCGTTAATGAACAGGTAACCTGAAGTAGCAAACAGATTCTTCTCCCCTCCAATCTGCGTCCCCCTCCCAGTCCCACAAAAATAAAATACATTGCAAAGCCCAGTACAAGACACTGATCTTGCAACGTGAGACCACACGTGACTCCAGGCACTCCAGCCAGAACATGACAGGT
>NW_009626072.1:0-2409 GCF_000690535.1 Cariama cristata | reverse complement strand
CTTTCCACAGTTCTGCCTAGGCATCGGTCTACCCAACTTCAGTATCACTTCCTGGCATTTCCAGTAACAACATATTTTCAGAAATTACTGGGAAGAGATCATCACTTACCGTTTAGCTAGTCAAGCTGTGAATTACATAAGTAATTAGCCACAAGAAAGTCCTTTGTCATGAACGTTTACTTCCCTATTTTTTCTCCTTTTTGCCCATAAGCAGTTTATCTTCGAAAAGACGACATACACCAGTTTTGTGATCTGTTCTGCGAGAAATGTGTCAAACAACACATTACATGCTAATGTTCAGTGTTAAATTCATTTCTCATTAAAGCTGTTCAAATATATTTACAACAAGCAATATATAAAGGATTTATCATGAAAACCCAAGAAAATGCTTTTTTTTAAAAGGTACGTAATAATACAAAAATTCGGCTTTATAACTTTTAGTAAACACAATTTCAAAGCCCAAACTGCCCAGGCTATGTTATAGGCAGCAAATCCCCTTTATATCCAGAATTAGGACTTGATATTTGAGATAACTTATATAATCCATATTTTTTCCTTATTGTTGTGCTGTGAATACAACATAATGTATTTCTGAAAAAGAGTTCAACAGTAGAACAGCTATCATCACCAACATTTGCTAGTTAGTTTTAGTTACCACCACCATTGAGAAGACTGTTCAGTTCACACATTTCAGATTTACTTTTGAGATTTTTTTTTCCCCTTAAGCAACATAGCTTTTGTGCCTACTTTGATCACATTTTCAAAACCCCATGAGAAGAAAACCTCTTAAGAACAACCCTATCAAAAAACAAATTATTGATTGGACTGTTCATCTTACAACAAATATTAACTGTGAACATATGTCCAAAAGTGTTAAGATACTCAGAACTCTTGAATTATTACAAAACACCCCACCAAAACTAAAGGCACTGCATAACTCCACAAGTGGACAGACAGGTTGAAATACTTCTTGAATGACAATGTGAAAATTCAAACAGAAATCCCTTTTGTGCAATTGTGCCTCTCAACTTACATTTGCTTGTACTCAAAAACAATAGGAAATTTTTAAGTTTAGCATAAATATGTTATGGAAGTCACGTGAAGTTTAAACAAGACCAAGTGCATCTTACTAATGGGGCTTCAGTGATGTCTCTACATCACTACTGGTGAGGCGTTAGCTGTGCTTCTGAACTGAGGTGAGATGCCATGCAGCAAAAAGAGGACGAAGTTAATTTTAAATGCTCTGGACTTCCACCTGTCTTTACCTCCAGCTGCTTTTTCCTTTCCTAAGAAAAGACATGAAAAATTAGAATTCTCTGATTTATTTATGTATTTTCTGGTTTTGATTTAAATATTTTAACTATTTAAGTATTTTCTGAATTACATACTACTTTCAGAGTAAGCTGTAAGGCTGCAGAAAATGCTGAGCACGATAGCAGAGTAACCTTGATTCCAATAAGGCAATTAAAAGCAAGACAGAGCCAATCCTGTCCAAACGTCTGAAAGCAGACTTTGCTTTGATCTTAGTCTGGAGAGGGGAGGCTCTTCCTAAAGGATACGTTTTGGACAGCAAACTTCTGCAACTGTTGGAGTCTAGGAAGAATGATGCAAAATAATCATATTCCCTCACTTGTTTTCTGAAGAGACACATAATGTGTTCTCCATCATCCAGTAGTCCTCTCTTGGACCTGAACGACTCCCTCTCTCACCCTCTGAGATGTATTTTTATTTGTTGCTGCCTTCCCCAGTCTAAGCAGTTCCTAACTCCATGTGAGATGCTCACCACCAGGCAGCTCTGAGAAATCTCTCAGTTGTTGATTTCTTTTGCCAGTACCACACTAACGAGGAGCAATAGCTGTTGAAAATGCCCTGGAAAGACCCTGGATTCATGACTGGAACAAAGACAATGCAAAAGAAAATTTAGTAGCTCAGCTCTCACGAGCCTTTACCTACAATGTATAAACTAAGGATTTCCAGAGCTTACAATGTGGCCAAATTTGGGCTGGATTACGTCAGAGGGAAATGCATAACCCTCATTTATATTGGGAATAGTTATGTCTTAAAAAAAATATTTTAGGGATACAAAAAACAATGCCAATTTCTCATCCTCATAGATTACTGGATCTTCTCAGAAATCACTGTGAGATAAAGTTTCTGCAAAGAAACCAATTAAGCCTATAGCAGTATGGAAAGTTTCCACTTGAATGGTTACAACTTGGCCATTCTACACTATACATTCCACTCCAAGCAACTGGAATGGGATCTTAACAGGGCAAGCATCATTTAACCCTAAACAGAGACACCACTAACAGGTTTGCCATAAACAACGAAGACCTAAATATCTTCCACACCTAACACGGTAAGAAACATTTGTCTTCAAGTACGCTTTAAACCCAGCACTATTACCAG